>NC_041385.1:704095747-704124474 GCF_002162155.2 Triticum dicoccoides | reverse complement strand
TCAATTAACACCCAGAATGAATTGTGATTGCGAATAGTATCTATAGATATTGGCCATTGGCTACATTTGTCAGTACCATCATTCTACTCGCTTATGTAGTAGCCACTAATGTGGTTCTTTGTTGCTTCTTTTGCAGACATTTGATTAAGTCAAAGGCAACAGGACTATCTGATATGTTATCGACGTCTAAAACCCATCTTAAGTTTTGTATCTTATTGATTCGGTCATTTACTCTGGTAAAAAGTGTTAATGATGGAGAAATGGGTGGGTTAAATAATGCAAACCAGCAAACTATAGATGGATTAGTTACGCGTGCATCTAACTGAAGTTTGTATATCATGACGATCATCACTTCTAAGTGAATACTGTCTATTACCAGTCAAATGTACCTATCTATTCTCTTTGCCTTTCACCTGCCTTTATATAATGTTTGTCACCGGTGAAAGGATCGATATGGTTGACTAGAGGGGGGTGAATAGGCAACTAACAATTTTAAGCTTTTCTTTAACAATTTAAACCTTGCAACAAAATAGGTTGTCTAGATATGCAACTACGTGCACAACCTATATGATGCAATGACAACTAGCACACAAGCAAGCAATAGATACAACACAAGTAAGCTTGCAAAAGTAAAGGCACGAAATAACCAAGAGTGGAGCCGGTGAAGACGAGGATGTGTTACCGAAGTTCCTTCCTTTTAAGGGGAAGTACGTCTCCGTTAGAGCGGTGTGGAGGCACAATGCTCCCCAAGAAGCCACTAGGGCCACCGTAATCTCCTCACGCCCTCACACAATGGGAGATGTCGTGATTCCACTATTGGTGCCCTTGAAGGCGGTGACCGAACCTTTACAAACAAGGATGGGGCAATCTCCACAACACTTGGAGGCTCCCAACAACACCACGAAGCTTCACCACAATGGAATATGGCTTCGAGGTGACCTCAACTGTCTAGGGTGCTCAAACACCCAAGAGTAACAAGATCCGCTAGGGATTAGTGGGGGAATCGAATATCTCTTGGTGGAAGTTTAGATCGGGCCCTTGTCACCCAATCCCGAGCAAATCAACAAGTTTGATTGGCTAGGGAGATAGATCGGGCCAAAATGGAGCTAGAAGCAACAATGGAGCTTGGAGGTGGAAGAGGTAGTCAACTAGAGGTAGGAGACGCCCCTTATATAGTCATGGAAAAGATCCAACCGTTATCCACATGTTCAGCTTGCGACAAGCGGTACTACCGCTCCTGGGGCGCGGTACTACCACAAAGCCACGCGGTACTACCGTGGAGGACCATGGTACTTCTGCGGCAGCAGCAGAGGCCGGGACTTGCCTGACTTGGGTGCAGTACTACCGCTTGCGCGGTACTACCTCTCCCACTTGCGGTACTACCGCAAGGCAGGAAAGTCACTGCCTACGAAGAGCACGGATGAAATAAATTACATCCATGCCTACCTCCGCTGCAAATACAACAGTGCAAAAATCTGACGTGGTACTACCGCGCACGAGGCGCGGTACTACCGTGGCGTCGCGGATGTAAAAAATTACATTTACTCCTACTACCATGACACAGCGGTACTAGGTATGAGGGCCATGGTACTACGACTCCGGGGGAGCGGTACTACTGTGGCCTCCCACGGTACTACCGCGCAGGACATGCGGTACTACCGTGGGGGCGCGGATGTAAAAAAATTACATCCGCCCCTACTACCGTACCGGAGCGGCACTAGGCCTGGGAGCCACGGTACTAAGGCTCCAGATGAGTGGTACTACCATGACTCCCAGGGGTACTACCGCAAGTACAGCAGTAGCCGTCAGATTTAGGCACAGCTAGGATAACGGAGAGATGCTCCAAGGTGCAAAGGAAAGTAAGGACATGTGTACGTGTTGATTCCACCCGAACCTTTCCGACGCAGACCCCTCTTAATAGTACGGCTCTCCTACAACTCAAATCCACCAAAGAGAAACGTAGAACAACGCCGTCTTCAATAGTCTTCGAGGGGCACCGAATCGTCTCGTGCCTAGAGATGAAGCGTCTGAGAAACTAAAGGCACACGATTAGTCCGCAACAGCATTGTCATCAATCACCAAAACACTTAAGGGATAAATATGCTCTTACAATCTCCCCCTTTTTGGTGGATTGATGACAATACGGGATTTGCACATAGATGAGATAATATAGAGCACAGGCAAACCCCTCCTCTCTAGAATATAGACGGGCTCCCCCTAGATGTGTGCAACCTAGATAGATGCTTTGGACTGCATCGCACACAACCTAGGATCAACACTCCCCCTATATTATAAAGACAAAGGCATGATAACTAACATCTAAGCAGAGCATATCACAAAGGTAGCACAATATATCACAAGCTTGCTAAGATAGATAGAGTGCATATGTCTTACACCATATGAAGTAAAGCGACCCAAAGCAACTGAAACGAGGTTCAAAGAGAAAGCAGCAAACACACCGAACGACGACACAAGACTCACAAATCCCTACACTCTCTCCCCCTTTGGCATCGAGACGCCAAAAAGGCAGAGAGGACACCTACACACACGGGGTGGCTCAAGCAGGGAACTCATCCCAACCCTCTCCATCGGACTCCTCGGTAGCAGGGGTGGTCTCCTCGACGTCCTCCTCAGAATCAGTCCACATGTAGCCTCGCTTCTCCATCCACTCGGCCTCTGGAGTGATGCGATCCTCAGAACCGCCAGACACATCCTCACCATAGAGCTGCAAGATCTTCTTGTCCCGGCGACGACTCTCCTTGGAAGCCACGTGAGTCCTGTACTGGCCCTTGGATTGCATGCAGAAAAGAGTCTTCATCTTGTCCTTCAGCTTCTTGGCCCACGAGGGCATGGAGGAACTATGGGAAGACCTGGCAGCACGGTCCTCAGCAACATCCTCTGCGCCAACATCCTCCTCATCAACAGCATCCCTAGCAGCAGATGCCTCAGCAAGAGTAGTAGTGTTGGCCCAGTTGGACTTGACACGGAGACAGATGGGATCATGGCGAATCCAGTCTGGAGCAAGGAACTCCTCACCAGGGAACATCTTCTCTCAAGTCTTCGAGATCAGCAGAAACAGATAGGGCCCATAGATAGGCACTTTGTGGTTGAACACCGCAAACCGAAGCTCACACCACATGATGTGTGAGACATCAAGTGGCTGAGTCTGAGACGAACGAGCCTCCTCGCAAATGAGGATCATATTCACCATATAGGCATGAACCTTGTCCTTATCACCAATGCGAGGGAACAAGGAGTTGCGGAAGATGTGATACATGATATCCAAGAAGGAGTTGAGCACCCACCCTGTCTTGCCATTGGGAAGCGCCTTCTCAACATAGTAGGGCTGAAGCTTGTCCTTGCTAGCAGACTCAGGATTGCCATGAGGGCGAACACCCACGGGAGTGTCAAGCCTGTCATCAGGAACGTGGAGCAAATCCATGAACTCCTTCCAGGTAGCAGTCAACTGACGTCCATTGGACATCCATGTCATCCTCCTCTCCTCATCAGGGTGAAAGTAGACTGAGGCAAAGAACTGACAGACAAGCTCAGGATCATAGTCAAGGTGAAAAGAGATCACATGTTCAATACCAAACTGCTCCACCAAATCCAGAGCTTCTCCAAAGTACGCACGATGCTTGTCCTTCCTCAGGTGATGCATTTCTATCCATTTGACATCCACATAGGTATTCTGCTTGTTCTTGATGACATCCAGATAAATGAGAGTCTGTTGCTTGTTCCAAAACAGTTCACAACCTCTGGCAGGAGCACGGGGATGCACATATTGGTTGAGCTTTCGGAGACGGACGAACTCAGATTGGGGTATCTCGTCCATGCTCTTGTTGGGTTCCTTGTACTTACTAGCTGATGTCTTGACATGACGCTTGGGGGCAGTGGAGCCCTCTGGTGCTTCACCTGGATTGCGCAGACGCTTGGATCCTGTGTCACGGCTAGGGTTGGAACGGCGAGAGCCACCACCTGAGACACACACGCAACACACGCATGAAACGCAAAAGGATCAATGCAAAGACCAAGGTAAAGCACAAGAAACACATAGGAAGTATACATGAAAGTTGCCATGAGATAGATGTAGGCCACGGTAGGACTGCCAGATCCTGTGGTACTAAAATTTTAGTACCGCTCCAGGTCGCGGTAGCACCGTGCGAGGCGCGGTAGTACCGTGCGAGGCGCGGTAGTACCGTGATTGGAGCGGTAGTAAATGTTTAGTGCCGCAGGGGGAGCAGTAGTACCGCGCAGAGGGCGGTAGTACCGGACAAGCGGTAGTACCGCTCCAGATGGGCTGTAGTACCTCACCGTGTCAGATCCAAACGACGGTTCGAATCTGAAAAGAACCGTGAAACCATGGCAGTGCTACGGCGATCACATCTAGCACAGGACAAAGGACAAGTATAATTCCTACGCAATACTACGCTCCTTCATCCTACTCTTGCTAAGATTAGGCCTAAGAATCTCAAGAACACACAAGTCTCCCCCAAAAACTAGAGACAACGAACACAACAAAAACGAGAAGAAGTTGGGGAAAACCTTGGTCCATAGCAAGAGCACGTGGTGGGGCACGATCCCACCGGTCGGAATCACGGGAGGGCAGCCGGAGGCGGAGATCCGGCGACGGACGCCGGCTCCGTTCTTGAGCGAGGGAGAGAGAGAGACGAGATGGGGAATGGGTGAATGGGTATGGGGAGTTAGAACTCCCCCTGCCCGTCCTTATCCCCACGCGTCCGAGCCGTCGCGGTAGTACCGGACGTCATTGCGGTAGTACCGCTTGGGCGGAAGTACTGCACTGAAGCGGTAGTACCGCTCTCCCAGGCGGCAGTAAAAAATTACTGCCACGTGGGGGCGGTAGTACCGTGCTCCCCTAACGCGGTAGTACCGCAGCTGGCTGCGGTAGTACCGTGAGCTCAAGAAAATGCATGTTTCGACACACGAAAAGAGGTCTTTGCAAACAAACTTTTTGCACAAACGACACCACAAGAACACGAACAACCCAAAGGCAGAAAGACAACAAGAAGCAACCGCGCAACCCAACCTCTCAAAAGAGAGGGCGGTGGCCGGAGCCACCTATGTTTGAGTTAGTTGGTATGGCACCGCGAAGAATTATCCTTGGGCCCATGACCAAAACTCGTCTTTGAACCACAAGTACCATCAAAAATGGCTAATGTGAAAGAGTTGATCGATTTATGCATAATGGGGGGAGGGAGAGTTCATTGAGAGAACAACACTCCCCCTATGTCCATGCCTACATCTAAACTAGACAACAAGTTGAGTGTGGCGGGGGGTGCAAGGGTTCAAGTCACATTGCTCGAATCAATGATATTTAGCTCATGCCTTAACTCGCGAAATCTTGCTTCATCCAAGGGCTTCGTGAAAATATCTGCAAGGTTATCATGAGTGTTGACATACTTGAGCTCGATCTCCCCTCACTGAATGTGATCCCGGATGAAGTGATACCGAATCTCAATATGCTTCGTCTTGAAGTGTTGCACCGGGTTGAGAGAAATCTTGATGGCACTTTCATTGTCACACCAAAGAGGCACTTTGTCACAAAGGACACCATACTCCTTTAAAGTTTGCCTCATCCATAAGAGTTGTGCACAACAACTACCGGCTGCCACATATTCCGCTTCGGTGGACGAGAGAGAGACACAACTTTGCTTCTTGGAAGACCAACTTACCAAAGAGCAACCAAGAAATTGGCACCCTCCGGAAGTGGACTTCCTATCCACCTTGTCTCCCGCCCAATCAGAATCCGTGAATCCTTCAAGCTTGAAGTTAGCTCCTTTTGGGTACCATAGGCCAAAGTTTGGGGTATGAGCCAAATATCGAAAGATTCGCTTGACCGCCACAAAGTGGCTTTCCTTTGGTGCGGCTTGGAACCGTGCACACATTCCCACACTCAACATGATATCCGGTCTAGATGCACAAAGGTAAAGCAAGGAACCAATCATAGAGCGATATACCTTTTGATCCACCGCTTTACCATTGGGATCAATGTCAAGTTGGCACTTGGTGGGCATCGGAGTAGAGGCCGGCTTGACATCACTTACCTCGAATCTCTTAAGCATGTCTTGAGTGTATTTGGCTTGGTTGATGAAGGTACCTTCTCTTCTTTGTTTGATATCAAAACCAAGGAAGAACTTCAACTCTCCCATCGAAGACATCTTGAACTTAGAGGTCATGAGAGCGGCGAATTCTTCATTGAAAGCATTGTTAGGGGAACCAAAGATAATGTCATCAACATATAGTTGGCACACAAACAACTCCCCTTTAACCTTCTTAGTAAAAAGAGTGGAATCGATTTGCCCTACTTCAAATCCACGATCTTGTAACAACTCGGTAAGGTGGTCATACCACGCACGTGGGGCTTGTTTAAGGGCATAGAGTGCCTTATCGAGTTGATACACATGATCCGGGAAGTAGGGATCCTCGAACCCGAGGGGTTACTTGACATAAACCAACTCATTAATAGGACCATTAAGAAAAGCACTTTTCACATCCATTTGATGTAACTTAAAGTTGTGATGGGAAGCATAAGCAATCAACAAACGAATGGATTCAAGGCGAGCAACGGGAGCAAAGGTTTCACTGTAGTCGATACCCTCGACTTGGGAGTAGCCTTGTGCTACCAATCTTGCCTTGTTGCGAATGATGTTCCCATGAGCATCTTGCTTGTTCTTGAAGATCCACTTGGTTCCAATGACGTTATGGTTCCTCGAAGGCCTTGGCACCAACCTCCACACCTTGTTGTACTCGAAGTTGTTGAGTTCTTCATGCATGCCATTGAGCCAATCCGAGTCTTCGAGCGCCTCATAGACCTTTTGGGGTTCAACACAAGAGACAAACGTGTGACGTTCACAATAGTTTGCTAATTGTCTACGAGTGCTTACCCCCTTTCTTAGGCTTCCAACCACATTCTCCATGAGATGGCCTTTGGTGGTGAGCTTGGAAGCAATCTTTGCGGCACGACGCTCTAATTCCTCCTCGGATGTGGAAGGAGGAGGGTTAACTTGATCATCTTGAGCGCCGTCTTGAGCTTCTTCTTGATCTTGAGCTTGCTCATGATCTTGAACTTGCTCGAGGGGGAGAACTTGACCTTGGGCATCATTTGGAGGTTCACCATCATCTTGATATTGATCTTGCCCTTGGTCTTGTTCCCGAGGTTGAGGGCCTACACTTTGTTCTTCGGAAGCGTGTGGGTCTTGAGTAGGTGAAGGCTCCACTTGAGTGGAACATTGTCCTTATCCTTCGGCCACAAGGGGTTCCTCAATGGGTAGAATATGGCCAATACCCATTCTTCTTATGGCTTGGGGAGGAATTTCATCACCTACATCACAAGTACCACTTTGCTCCACTTGGGAGCCGTTATTTTCGTCAAACTCCATGTTACACATCTCCTCAATGAGTCCGGTGGACTTGTTGAGAACACGGTAAGCATGAGAGTTTGTAGCATAACCAACAAATATGCCCTCATAAGCTCTAGCCTCAAATTTAGACAAACGGACACCTTTCTTGAGAATGAAACACTTACACCCGAACACCCGGAAGTACTTGAGATTGGGCTTGTTTCCGGTGAGTATCTCATAAGGAGTCTTGTTCAAGCCTTTGCGGAGATAGAGCCGATTGGATGCATGACATGCGGTGTTGATGGCTTCGGCCCAAAAGTTGTATGGAGACTTGAACTCCGCCATCATGGTCCTTGCCACATCCGTCAACGTCCGGTTCTTCCTCTCCGCAACACCATTTTGTTGAGGGGTATATGGTGCAGAATATTGATGCTTGATCCCCTCATCACTAAGAAACTCATCCAAGGTGTAGTTCTTGAACTCGGTGCCGTTGTCACTTCTTATTGTCAGGATCTTTGCATTATGTTGATGTTGAGCTTCATTTGCAAAGTCGATGACGGTTTGTTGAGTCTCACTCTTCCTCTTGAAGAAGTATACCCAAGTGTATCTTGAATAATCATCCAGAATCACCAAGCAATACTTTCTACCCCCAAGACTATCAAAGGATGGAGGCCCAAAGAGGTCCATGTGAAGGAGCTCCAAGGGTCTCTTTGAGTAGATGATAGTCGTGGGAGGGTGAGCTGTCTCGTGAAGCTTTCCTTCGATACACGCACTGCAAGCATGATCTTTGGCAAAACTAACATTTGTTAGTCCACGGACATGGTCCCCCTTGAGAAGACTTTGCAAAGATCTCATATTGACATGGGCTAAACGGTGATGCCAAAGCCATCCCACATCAACTTTAGCCATTAGGCATGTCGCGGTCTTAGTGGGTTGCTCCGAAAAGTTAATCACATAGAGACCGTTTTCGACATGCCCAACAAAGGCTACTTTAAGAGTCTTTCTCCACAAGAGGGACGCGGTATCAATGTCAAAGAAGGTTGCAAAGCCCATAAGTGCGAGTTGACGAACGGAAAGTAAATTGAACGCAAGGGACTCAACAAGCATGACTTCCTCGATCGTTAGATCATGAGAAATGACAACCTTGCCAAGACCCAATACCTTAGAATGTGAGGCATCACCCCACTCGACATTGGTGGGCATAGATGGGATCTTTTGCATGTCCACCACCAAGTCTTTGCTCCCGGTCATATGATTTGTTGCTCCATTGTCGAGAAACCATGATCCCCCACCGGAAGCAAACACCTACAAGAGATCAATGCTTGGTTTTAGGTACCCATTTAGTAATGGGTCCTTTGATGTTAGTAACAAGGGTCTTAGGCACCCAAATAGACCATTCAATGTACTCATAAGAAGAACCAACAAATTTAGCATAAACATGCCCATCACTAGCACGACACAACACATAAGAGGGGTTAAAGTCGCCGGCTTTGTTGGGAGAGTTGGCTTTGCCCTCTTTGGCATCACCACTCTTCGCATTGTTCTTCTTCTCCTTAGGAGCACCCTCTCCCTCCTTCACAAAGGTTTGCTTGAGCGGGGGAGGTCGTTTGGTCTTGTTATTCTTCTCCTTGTTCTTCTTTTTGTTCTTGGACTTGGGTGAGAACCCAACTCCCTCCTTGCCCACAACTTCCTTTTGATTGCTCAAAAGGTCATTTAGGTTCTTCTCGCCTTGTATGCATGACACAAGACCTTTCTCGAGTTGTTCCTTCAACTTGGCATTCTCCTCCACAAGATGCACATGCTCACAACATGGGTTAGTAGCATTTGCATCATCAATTAAGACCATGTGAGGAAATGTGGCCTTTTCCTTGGTTAGCTTAACTTGGAGTTGAGCATGAGACTCCTTGAGGTTTGCATGAGCACCTTTGAAGACCTTATGGGCCTTGTCAAGTACATCAAACTCCTCCTTGAGTCTAGCATGATCAACCCCAAGTTTAGCCTTCTCGGAAGTTAGAACACGAGACACAAGAAGAGCATGATCAATATCTTTCTTTAATTTGGCATGGTCATCGTTGTGTGACTCCTCAAGAGCCAAACGATGCCCACGCTCTTCCTCAAGAGCATTAGAGAGATCCGATATCTCATCGGCATAGTCACGACTATGACCTTCCATCTTAGAGATGGTTTCTTCGTGAGCCTCGATCATGTCATTGGCTTCACCAAGTTGTTCCAAGAGAGCAACGAAGTGCTTCTTGGATTTGCCCTTGAGCTTACTCATGAAGGACTCAAATTCATTTACCTCCTCATTAGACCCCTTACCATCATCAAAGCCATCCGTTGAAGGAGGATTAGGAATAATGGTGGTTTTGATGTTGGGGGTTACCTTGTTGGTGGCTTTAGCCATGAGGCACTTGGCGGTGATGTTCTCATTGGGTGAATCGAAGAGAGACACCCGGGGAGTTGTGGCAATGGCAACGGATGCCATAGCCGTTGCTTCACTATCTTCATCATCATCGTCATCCTCACGGTATTCTTCTTGAACTACCAACCCGCGTGTAGGAGTCTTCTTGGTGAAGTTGTTCTTGTTTGGGAAGGACTTGGCTTTGTCTTTTTGGATGAACTTGCCACCATTGTCTTCCCGCTTCTCGTAAGGACAATCCGCAATGAAATGGCTCACATTGCCATAGTTGAAACAAGTTCTAACTCGTTGCTTGCCCTTGAGGCCACTTGAGTTGTTCTTGTTGAAGTTGGGTCTTGTATTCTTCTTACTCCAAAATTGTCTTGAGGCAAGAGCCATGTGCTCATGATAATCATACTTCGAGTCTTCGGGGTTGCTCTCCTCATCTTCCTATTCTTCTTCTTCTTCCACACTAACCTTGTCCTTCAAGGCAAGGTTGGGATTCTTTGCCCTTTGAGAACGGAGCACCGCATTGTCGGCGGTCTTGTCCAAGATGCTCATTGCAACGAACTCATCCAACACTTAACTTGAGGTCATGGAGTGGAAGTCTGGTCTTTGACGAATGATGGAGGACATGGCCTTGTTGTAGGGCATCATGGCCTTGAGGAACTTGCGCTTGATCCAATTGTCATCCGTGTCCTTGCTCCCATGATCTCGGAGTGCGACCGCGAGTTTGGTCACTCTTTGAAAGATCTCACGAGGTTCTTCATCTTCTTTCATTGCAAACCCATCGGCTTCATCTTGCACCACTTCATAGTTGGAGCGTTGAATGCTAGCACTTCCTCGATAGAGAGACACAACACATTTCCATGCGTATTTAGCCATGGCATGAGGACGAAGATGAGGGAAATCTTTGGGAAGGATTGCATCTTGGATGATGAAGAGAGCACTCTCATTGAATTGACTATCCACGGCTTCTCGAGGGGTGAAGTTGCTTGGGTCATGTGGATAGAAACCTTCTTCTATAATTCTCCAAAGATTAGTATTCACATGTTTTAAATGACGCTTGAAACGATAAACCCAAGCATCAAAATCCTCATTTTTCACAATCTTAGGAGGGGGACCGGCATGATTTAAATGAGTAGTAGGAATCGGTCCACCATAAGTAGGAGGTTCCACATGGGCATAGATGCCGGAGCCATTCCTACCACTAGTAGAAGGTCCTTTTTCACTATTAGCTTCCCCCTTGTCGGAGGTGGCATCCGTCACCTTGTTAGTGGGATCACCCACTTTCATCGCCGAGGTGGATAGTTTAAGCCCTTCTAGGAATTCAGAAAACATGCTTTTAACCTCGGCCGTCATGGAGGTTTTCAATGTGTCTAAAGCCACATTGAATTCCTCACGTGAGACCGAGGTTTCCCCATCGGCCGTAGATGAGATAGGATTCACACTGGAGTGCTCCTCCGCACCGTCGTTGGTGCCAACCATACTCTTCGGACGACAAAGTCCTTAATAAAGAGACGAGGCTCTGATACCAATTGAAAGGATCGATATGGTTGACTAGAGGGGGGGGTGAATAGGCAACTAGCAATTTTCATGCTTTTCTTTAACAATTTAAACCTTGCAACAAAATAGGTTGTCTAGAGATGCAACTACGTGGACAACCTATATGATGCAATGACAACTAGCACACAAGCAAGCAATAGATACAACACAAGTAAGCTTGCAAAAGTAAAGGCACGAAATAACCAAGAGTGGAGCCGGTGAAGACGAGGATGTGTTACCGAAGTTCCTTCCTTTTAAGGGGAAGTACGTCTCCGTTAGAGCAGTGTGGAGACACAATGCTCCCCAAGAAGCCACTAGGGCCACCGTAATCTCCTCACGCCCTCACACAATGCGAGATGTCGTGATTCCACTATTGGTGCCCTTGAAGGCGGCGACCGAACCTTTACAAACAAGGATGGGGCAATCTCCACAACACTTGGAGGCTCCCAACAACACCACGAAGCTTCACCACAATGGAATATGGCTTCGAGGTGACCTCAACCGTCTAGGGTGCTCAAACACCCAAGAGTAACAAGATCCGCTAGGGATTAGTGGGGGAATCGAATATCTCTTGGTGGAAGTGTAGATCGGGCCCTTGTCACCCAATCCCGAGCAAATCAACAAGTTTGATTGGCTAGGGAGAGAGATCGGGACAAAATGGAGCTAGAAGCAACAATGGAGCTTGGAGGTGGAAGAGGTAGTCAACTAGAGGTAGGAGACGCCCCTTATATAGTCATGGAAAAGATCCAACCGTTATCCACATGTTCAGCCTGCGACAAGCGGTACTACCGCTCCTGGGGCACGGTACTACCGCAAGGCCACGCGGTACTACCGTGGAGGACCACGGTACTTCCGCGGCAGCAGCAGAGGCCGGGACTTGCCTGACTTGGGTGCAGTACTACCGCTTGCGCGGTACTACCGCTCCCACTTGCGGTACTACCGCAAGGCAGGAAAGTCACTGCCTACGAAGAGCGCGGATGAAATAAATTACATCCGTGCCTACTTCCGCTGAAAATGCAACAGTGCAAAAATTACATCCGCTCCTACTACTGTGACGCAGCGGTACTAGGTATGAGGGCCACGGTACTACGACTTCGGGGGAGAGGTACTACCGTGGCCTCCCGCGGTACTACCGCGCAGGACGTGCGGTACTACCGTGGGGGCGCGGATGTAAAAAAATTACATCCGCCCCTACTACCGTACCGGAGCGGCACTAGGCCTGGGAGCCACGGTACTAAGGCTCCAGATGAGCGGTACTACCGTGACTCCCAGCGGTACTACCGCAGGTGCTTGCGGTACTACCGCTCCTTAGAGGAGTACTACCGCAAGTACAGTAGTAGCCGTCAGATTTAGGCACAGCTAGGATAACGGAGAGATGCTCCAAAGTGCAAAGGAAAGGAAGGACATGTGTACGTGTTGATTCCACCCGAACCTTTCCGACGCGGACCCCCTCTTAATAGTACGGCTCTCCTACGACTCAAATCCACCAAAGAGAAACGTAAAACAATGCCGTCTTCAATAGTCTTCGAGGGGCATCAAATCGTCTCGTGCCTAGAGATGAAGCGTCTGAGAAACTAAAGGCACACGATTAGTCCGCAACAACATTGTCATCAATCACCAAAACACTTAAGGGATAAATATGCTCTTACAACCGGGTTAGTTAAAACGGATTGTATGGGGTGCGGCTGGTAGTAGGTGTCTCGCCTCCTCTGATTCACCCTGTTGCACCTCTTTTCCAGCCTCTGATTCACTCTACTGTGAAGTAGGTGCCTCGCCTCCTCGGCACTCAACAAGAGCTAAGGTGAGCTACTGTCTGTTCTCTGCCCATAATGTTTTTCCATTTTGTATGTTTTTCTCCATAGTTGTTAATCAGTTAATCCCGCACTGGATTGGGTGGTAGCATTGTCTACTGGATGCTTACCAGTTGAATCATCTGGGCTAAGAACATGTACTCTATTTTGATCTCTCTACCAAAGAAGCTGCCACTGGAAGCCACTTCACTCTACACTGACGACCGTGCCATCCTATATTCTACCATTATCTGTATGAATTGTTATATAAGGTTTGCTCATCTTTTGTGAACTTACTTTCCATGGATGTTTTGTGTTAGCATCCCAGATTGCTAAATGCAGAGTCTTGCTATTGTATGTCTCACACAATATCAATATTATTGCTAATTCTGGTTGCATCCTACCAAATGTTTAAGTGAATACTACTATCTATTTGCCAGTTAGATATACTTACCTGCATGCTCTGCATTTCCGCCTGATTCTATAAAACGTCTGCTACCGGGTTAGCTAAAACGGACCATAAATAAAACAAATAAAGATGTAGGTAGGCCGGGGTGCAGTATGCCATGGATGCACAATACTTGGCAATTGTTTGAAATTCTCTTTATGTAGCTATAGTCTACAGTCATACTGTTGTTGAGATCTTGCTGTCACTGAATAATCAGTTCAAGTGACGAGTTATATTGTCATTCCAAGTATCTTCTTGCAATATTAGTAGCTTAGAGAATAAAACCCTCTGTTTTTTTACCCTCTCTCCACTTTTATTTATTCAGAAGAGATGCTGAAACAAATTCAAGAGGATCGAGATGTGCTTATGTTATACCATTTTGCTTTCAAGAGGGGAAGATAAAGAGGAGGCATGGTGAAGAGGAGAAGTGGAAGAAGGCCATCAACTATGCACCTACCGGATCTTCCTCGCCTGGGTACTACCGTGCATGCATTTCCTGATAAGCGAAAGAGGGAGGCATGATGGGCAATATAGCGCAGTGGATGTCACTTTATAATAAGTTGGATTTGTGGTAAGTTGAATTATGTTTCCTTTGTTTGCATACATCATGTTTCATTATTATATGACATATTAGACTGATTGACAGTTTGACCAAGCTTAGCTCTGTAGAAACCTGAGAATAAATTCATTGTTTTGTACAACTTTTAATTAAATGGTTGTGTAAGATAAATTTGGTTTATTATATGTCAACTATCTTTTGCAACATTATAGTGTTAAACTGACACTTGTGGTGCCCTGCAAATTAGGTCTTCATTGTGTTGTCTTTGTCCAATTCCCAGTAACTAATTTACTCTTTGGCTGCACGTTTGGGTGCTTAGGGTTCCCATTGTTTGAACAACCTTTTGAAATTCTAATTTAGTCGGGTTATTTGTTAAGAGTCGGCATTTTATATGAAAAGGAAAGCAACCTTTTTTATATGTACTGTCGTTATTTTGGATATGTAGGCCTTTCTTACACTGGACGGCTGGTGGAGTTTCAAACAGTATATGGAGCTTAAATCCTATTTTTCTGGCCCCTTGTAGATTTACAATCCACTTGCTAGATATGCACATTCCATTTTTTTCTATCATGCTCATATTTTTTACACCAGAACTCCAAAAGATCTGTCCCCTGTACTATTTACTTTTATGCTTTTACATTGATAAACATGCTTTTGTTGGCACTGGACAAGAATAGCTCTAGGATTTGGTGCTTATAGTTTGATGTCAACTACTTTTACTGATTGTTCGTATATTTACAGATAGTGTGCATTACGGCAGGCCCCTGGATAACTATGCTCTTCATTGTAAATTGGACGTGATTGGTCAGTAAGATACACAACAATTTTTGGAACTTATATCTTTACTTCGTCGAAGCGGATCGGTTTTTCCTTACAAAAATGTGCGGCTATTTTCACCTGAATTTATTTAAAGGAGTCATAGAAATTTCAAATTTCTGAAATAAGATGATCTGGCTTGTATTTAAAGATATGTTGCAAGTTTATTATCATGAGAAGATTTTCTTTCCTTTGACTTTGTAAAAGAATAATCAATTTCATAGGACTTTCGGGAAATATGAAAGCCCAACTATTGCTTTGCCATCATAAATTCTGGTACCATCTCACCCCCTTCTGCTCCAGATCAAGCAGGCAGCGGCGACACTACAAACCAGTGATAAAGATTATCCCCAGATGTAAGTATAAGATTCAACTTGATGAACTATCTTTCACTATTTAGGTTTATATTATGATGATTATAACCGCCGCTTCTTGCAACTACAGAGATGTGAAAACAAGAAGCCCGCATCACCATCGCCATGAGTCAAATACCCCGAGCTCAGGATGTGCCTAAGTAAATCTTACATCCTAAAATCACAAACTTGTTGTGAGATTTCGAACAATCATATGTGTCTTGGGCGAGTCCACCCTGATAATGTTTTTTAGAAATCACAAGTAAAGATTATGTTTAGTTTCCTATATTCTTTGCCTGCTTAATTGCTATGAAATTTTTCAATGTCAGATTACTATCCACACCTATATGCTTTTTGTCGAAGTATGATGGTTAGCTTGAATTATGTCATCTTGATTATGTGCCATTTTTCTTTTGATCATTTTCTTACAATATGAAAATTCTTGCTTAAATTTGATTAAGGTTAAGAGTTCTGCTTAGGCTAATGTTTCTTTTTTGATTTTGAGTTCATTTTCCTTTTCCATAGGATGGCTATGATAGAAAAAAACATTGTACTATCATGGTAAATTATATGTTGTTGCATAATTTGTTCAGATAGGGTTTTATCTGTAGCCTGGAGGCTTTGAGCATTTGCCAACTGAGCTTGTATTTGTGTTCAAGTAATGAAAGATAACCAGACTCACCTTTGCATATATTTTTGTCGACAAAATTGAGTCATGTACTGAACTTGCGCTGAATATGTTCATGTTTGTGTTCCAATGGGAAGCTTATTTTTGGTAACTGATATTTGATTCCATATTATCTTTTTTTAAGTAGTGCATGTTCGTGTTTGTATATTAATGGGAAGCAAAAAATGTTCCTGTTAAATTCCTACAAGGTAACCATACTCACCTTCGCATATACTCCCTCCGTTCCTAAATATAGGTCTTTGTAGAGATTTCACTATGGACTACATACAGAGCAAAATGAATGAATCTACACTCTAAAATGCATCTACATACATCCGTATGTGGTTCATAGTGGAATCTCTCCAAAGACTTATATTTAGGAACGGAGGGAGTACTATTTTCTGAAAAGAATTGAATCATGTACTAAACTTGCACTAATTATGTTCGTGTTTGTGTTTCAACTAGAAGAAAAATTCATTTATGTTAATTCGATGCAAGGTAACCAGACTCACCTTTGCATATGTATTTTAGTTGAAAGAAAATTGAACCATATTTGTTGGGTACCGGCAAGGGCATCTATTGGTTCCTTCTGTTACTTTATTCAGCTTCTATTGGCTTCATTTTCGTATGCTTTTCCTGATTAAGATGTGCGATATCTCCTGATTCCATCGGTGCAGTGGGCAGCTAGAAAGAGGGACATGGCAGCATCCGGCGACTCCCAACCCTCGCGAGCTTGGACCCTCGCCGCCTTCTTTGCTTCTCGGCCCCTCTTGTGTTCCTCATTGGTGTGTGCAGCCACACCAGTGCTGCCCCAACTCCCGCGCCGTCAAGCCCATTTCCCTCACCCCTAACCTAGGGCTGGGGGAGCTCGCTGTCGTCTGCCTCAATTGCCCACCTACCGCGCACCGGGAAGGAGCTCTTCTCTGGGAAGACACATATGTCATTGCCGTTCCATCAGAAGGAGGGCACCATCACCCAGCCACCCAGGTTTCTCTCTCTCTCTCTCTCTCTGATGTCAACTTGATTTCCTCATTTTTTAGTATTGTAGGCTTTGCTTATCAAATTGCAATTGTTTATGGTGCTTTTCTATAATATATGTTTCTAATCTAATCTCTTTGTGCTGAATCAATTGTTGTGGTCACAAGTTAATCTTTTGGCATGTCTTCACTGAAGGAGGCTTGTGGGTTTACCTTAAGCATCTTATCTTAAACAATGGTCAACATTAACTATTCAGTTAGGCACCCAGTAGAGGTTTACCTATCATTGTATCAAAGAGCTTACTATTTCCATTTGCTCAACAAAGTTTTGAGGTATTCCATCATAATTATCTAATTGTAATGCTTTTATGATGCAGGACTAATATCTTGTGATGTGGCTTTCTTGTATCCCATTTGCCCTGCTGCTCCTGAAAGATATACCATTTTGTTGGTGTTTACTGGTTAATCCTTTTGCATATTTTTATGGATGGATACTCGATGTGCTCCGTTCATACCATTACTGATACTTGCCTTTTCTTGCTGATTTCCCAAATCATGCACATAGCTTTTTTAGTATGGGTTAGGCAATATCCCTTTGTAAAAAAAATATGCATGTCACCTTTTGTATGAGTAAAATATTCATTAGCATTGTAGTGGACATATGCTCTTTGTACTAAATTTGATGTTTTCTACTGAACCATATTTAGCTTGTAATGGATTTCGATTCTTTGTACGAGACTAATGCTTCCCTGAGAAATAGCAGATGTTGGATCATTGCCTTAGACAGTCTTCCTCATGTGTCTTTGAGAAATCTTTTTTTGTACCACCTTCATTGCAATTCCTCATGTGTCTTTGAGAAATCCTAATGCTGAATCAGTGGCTCAATTTTTCCTTTTGTATCTATTTGGTGCCGCTCTACCTACATCTTTCTTTGTACCACCTTCATTGCAATTACGAGTACAATGTTTGGTCGGGCATAAGGTTGGACTGCTTTGAGTTGTTTACATGGCTCGCTTTGAGTTGTTTTAATTTTGATGAAAATGCCTGTTGGATTGTTACATGGTGATGTTGTTCTTGCATCTTTGATTTGATACCTTTATTACCAGGTTGGATACGACCGCACCCGGCAGGGGTGCGGGGGTGCGGCAAGCCGCGGTTTCCATCTAGTTGCTCAAAACCACCAGATCTGTGGCTAGGGTACTCCAAAACTACATAACAAAGACCACCACTTCTGTGGCAAGTGAATAACACATAGCCACCGCCGGTAATTCCCATGCTCCACTGAGGGCACTCTCGTCTTCACACACACACGTATAAAATGCAGTCATCCATGGTGGAACCCTAGCCGCATCTCTGTTTTCCCACTCCTCAGCCTTCGCCCCTCGCCCCGACTCCTCTCTCTCTTCTGCCCGTCCCCCACGCCGCCACCCTGCCTCCTCTCCTCACGTCGCCGTCGACCACCCTCCCCGCCCACCGGCCATCCTCCCCGCCCGCCACCGTCTGAAACCATCCTCCCCGTCCGTCGCCGCCTCACTCTCGCGTCCACGCCCGCGCCCGCGATTTCCCCTCCCTGCTTCTGCCGCTGGCGCGCGTCCTCTCCGTCAGCCCCCTCTCGCCGCCCACGACACCCCTTCTGCTCTAGCGCCAGGAGGGAAGGACCCACTCCCTCGTCCAGGTGAGCCCCCCGTCGTCCGTGAATTCCTCTGGTTTCTCTGTTGTCCCCGGTTATCTCTGAGTAATCTCGTGCTTTCCTTTTCTTGGGGATGATGCCGTTCTTGACGGACGAGGGGCCCATCCCAACACCCGAGGAGGAGGAAACGAGGGAGCAGGTCATCCGCGAGCTCAAGAAGGTACTGGGACATGGAGATTCCGGCTTGGAAAAATCGGATATTGCGGGCATGTGCGTCAGGCTAGAGTTCCTGATTTGTTCTGTTTTCGCTTCTTGCTCTTGCATATTGTGACGGATTGGGCCAAGGCGGTGCCTGTGAGGAGAGGGTTCCCCCGAGGCGAGTGACGGCTGCGGTCCTGACCTATGGTTCTTACACGTTAGGGGTAAGCAAGAATGCAAGATATTTGCAAATGTGTGGCCATGGTTTCTTTGAATATTTGCGAAAATGATTGTTAGTTCCACGCAATTTGGAGCCGCTGTCCATGTGAATCAAAACCTACTGGCAGCGTTTTACTTACATTTTGATTTTACATTTTCTATGGTCTTCATATACAAGACGAATTTAAAATGACATCTCATTTAAAACTCCTATAAGATCAACATATGCATCTGCAATTGATGAAGTTTCATACGATTTGTGGACTAGTCTAGGTAGAGAAGTAGAGTAGATAATGTGCATAACTCTTTTTCCGCATCTAATATATGATTGATTAATGGCCACATGAGAGATTACCAAAGAACAAAGCTCTCTGTCACTTCATTTACATGATCCTCTTAGCAGCCCAGAAGATGTCTGATGTAACATGATTATTTTTAGGCATAGCTCAACTTTTGAAGGACATTGTTCATTATAATGTTTTCTAAGTATCAGTTTTTAGGGATGATTGTAGCTGGATCCAGTCTATAGTTGTTCTTGGAGACATACTGAGTTCATCCATTCCACTAATTAACTAGAGCAAGTTGAGCCAAGATGTAGAAGTTATTTGTTCTTGCTTGCTTTTTCTTGTGTTTATATTCAGGCCTAACTTCACCAATCTGTTGTTCCTTTATTCTCTAACTCTCATATGTATATGTTTTTATTCAGGGTTTGGACATCAATGCTATTCTCGATTTTTTGGCTTTCGTACCATTCTCTTGGGAATGATTATTCTGTGTGATCTATCATGGTTATTCTCTTCAGCATCCAGTCCTATGCTAGCAAGAGTGATGACACAAGTGGATATGCCAAGCAAATATGTCCTGCTTGGATCATATATGCTTCTGTAACAACACTGATTCAGGTAGACAATTATAAATTTACTACTAATAGAAATAAGCTTTCTATACACTGATAAATAGAGCATTGGTGCACTCGCTCAATTCTAAAATTATTCATATTTATGGCTTAGTATAGTATACAAGTGATTTTTTATCTGATTCAAAACACTACACTTTGTTGCTGTTGCAATCAGAATAATGGTCTTTCTTTTAGATATCATTGAAGTTGCCTATACAACATGTGCTTTTGCGGATACAGATTGATACCTCCTGTTAATTGGCTGGTGGCAGTGGCGACGCATCAAGGTGCAAGGCGGCGGCGGTAAGTTCATACTATGGGAAAGGAAGATCTCCTACTATTTTTTATGCTCCATGGCATAGGTGAGCTACCACTTTCTTCCCACATGTTTGTGCTGATCAATTAACACCCAGAATGAATTGTGATTGCGAATAGTATCTATAGATATTGGCCATTGGCTACATTTGTCAGTACCATCATTCTACTCGCTTATGTAGTAGCCACTAATGTGGTTCTTTGTTGCTTCTTTTGCAGACATTTGATTAAGCAAAGGCAACAGGACTATCTGATATGTTATCGACGTCTAAAACCCATCTTAAGTTTTGTATCTTATTGATTCGGTCATTTACTCTGGTAAAAAGTGTTAATGATGGAGAAATGGGTGGGTTAAATAATGCAAACCAGCAAACTATAGATGGATTAGTTACGCGTGCATCTAACTGAAGTTTGTATATCATGACGATCATCACTTCTAAGTGAATACTGTCTATTACCAGTCAAATGTACCTATCTATTCTCTTTGCCTTTCACCTGCCTTTATATAATGTTTGTCACCGGTGAAAGGATCGATATGGTTGACTAGAGGGGGGTGAATAGGCAACTAACAATTTTAAGCTTTTCTTTAACAATTTAAACCTTGCAACAAAATAGGTTGTCTTGATATGCAACTACGTGCACAACCTATATGATGCAATGACAACTAGCACACAAGCAAGCAATAGATACAACACAAGTAAGCTTGCAAAAGTAAAGGCACGAAATAACCAAGAGTGGAGCCGGTGAAGACGAGGATGTGTTACCGAAGTTCCTTCCTTTTAAGGGGAAGTACGTCTCCGTTAGAGCGGTGTGGAGGCACAATGCTCCCCAAGAAGCCACTAGGGCCACCGTAATCTCCTCACGCCCTCACACAATGTGAGATGTCGTGATTCCACTATTGGTGCCCTTGAAGGCGGTGACCGAACCTTTACAAACAAGGATGGGGCAATCTCCACAACACTTGGAGGCTCCCAACAACACCACGAAGCTTCACCACAATGGAATATGGCTTCGAGGTGACCTCAACTGTCTAGGGTGCTCAAACACCCAAGAGTAACAAGATCCGCTAGGGATTAGTGGGGGAATCAAATATCTCTTGGTGGAAGTGTAGATCGGGCCCTTGTCACCCAATCCCGAGCAAATCAACAAGTTTGATTGGCTAGGGAGATAGATCGGGCCAAAATGGAGCTAGAAGCAACAATGGAGCTTGGAGGTGGAAGAGGTAGTCAACTAGAGGTAGGAGACGCCCCTTATATAGTCATGGAAAAGATCCAACCGTTATCCACATGTTCAGCCTGCGACAAGCGGTACTACCGCTCCTGGGGCGCGGTACTACCACAAAGCCACGCGGTACTACCGTGGAGGACCATGGTACTTCTGCGGCAGCAGCAGAGGCCGGGACTGCCTGACTTGGGTGCAGTACTACCGCTTGCGCGGTACTACCTCTCCCACTTGCGGTACTACCGCAAGGCAGGAAAGTCACTGCCTACGAAGAGCGCGGATGAAATAAATTACATCCGTGCCTACCTCCGCTGCAAATACAACAGTGCAAAAATCTGACGTGGTACTACCGCGCACGAGGCGCGGTACTACCGTGGCGTCGCGGATGTAAAAAATTACATCTACTCCTACTACCATGACACAGCGGTACTAGGTATGAGGGCCATGGTACTACGACTCCGGGGGAGCGGTACTACTATGGCCTCCCACGGTACTACTGCGCAGGACATGCGGTACTACCGTGGGGGCGCGGATGTAAAAAAATTACATCCGCCCCTACTACCGTACCGGAGCGGCACTAGGCTTGGGAGCCACGGTACTAAGGCTCCAGATGAGTGGTACTACCATGACTCCCAGGGGTACTACCGCAAGTACAGCAGTACCCGTCAGATTTTGGCACAGCTAGGATAACGGAGAGATGCTCCAAGGTGCAAAGGAAAGTACGGACATGTGTACGTGTTGATTCCACCCGAACCTTTCCGACGCAGACCCCTCTTAATAGTACGGCTCTCCTACAACTCAAATCCACCAAAGAGAAACGTAGAACAAAGCCGTCTTCAATAGTCTTCGAGGGGCACCGAATCATCTCGTGCCTAGAGATGAAGCGTCTGAGAAACTAAAGGCACACGATTAGTCCGCAACAGCATTGTCATCAATCACCAAAACACTTAAGGGATAAATATGCTCTTACAATCTCCCCCTTTTTGGTGGATTGATGACAATACGGGATTTGCACATAGATGAGATAATATAGAGCACAGGCAAACCCCTCCTCTCTAGAATATAGACGGGCTCCCCCTAGATGTGTGCAACCTAGATAGATGTTTGGACTGCATCGCACACAACCTAGGATCAACACTCCCCCTATATTATAGAGACAAAGGCATGATAACTAACATCTAAGCAGAGCATATCACAAAGGTAGCACAATATATCACAAGCTTGCTAAGATAGATAGAGTGCATATGTCTTACACCATATGAAGTAAAGCGACCCAAAGCAACTGAAACGAGGTTCAAAGAGAAAGCAGCAAACACACCGAACGACGACACAAGACTCGCAAATCCCTACACTCTCTCCCCCTTTGGCATCGAGATGCCAAAAAGGCAGAGAGGACACCTACACACACGGGGTGGCTCAAGCAGGGAACTCATCCCAACCCTCTCCATCGGACTCCTCGGCAGCAGGGGTGGTCTCCTCGACGTCCTCATCAGAATCAGTCCACATGTAGCCTCGCTTCTCCATCCACTCGGCCTCTGGAGTGATGCGATCCTCAGAACCGCCAGACACATCCTCACCATAGAGCTGCAAGATCTTCTTGTCCCGGCGACGACTCTCCTTGGAAGCCACGTGAGTCCTGTACTGGCCCTTGGATTGCATGCAGAAAAGAGTCTTCATCTTGTCCTTCAGCTTCTTGGCCCACGAGGGCATGGAGGAACTATGGGAAGACCTGGCAGCACGGTCCTCAGCAACATCCTCTGCGCCAACATCCTCCTCATCAACAGCATCCCTAGCAGCAGATGCCTCAGCAAGAGTAGTAGTGTTGGCCCAGTTGGACTTGACACGGAGACAGATGGGATCATGGCGAATCCAGTCTGGAGCAAGGAACTCCTCACCAGGGAACATCTTCTCTCAAGTCTTCGAGATCAGCAGAAACAGATAGGGCCCATAGATAGGCACTTTGTGGTTGAACACCGCAAACCAAAGCTCACACCACATGATGTGTGAGACATCAAGTGGCTGAGTCTGAGACGAACGAGCCTCCTCGCAAATGAGGATCATATCCACCATATAGGCATGAACCTGTCCTTATCACCAATGCGAGGGAACAAGGAGTTGCGGAAGATGTGATACATGATATCCAAGAAGGAGTTGAGCACCCACCCTGTCTTGCCATTGGGAAGCGCCTTCTCAACATAGTAGGGCTGAAGCTTGTCCTTGCTAGCAGACTCAGGATTGCCATGAGGGCGAACACCCACGGGAGTGTCAAGCCTGTCATCAGGAACGTGGAGCAAATCCATGAACTCCTTCCAGGTAGCAGTCAACTGACGTCCATTGGACATCCATGTCATCCTCCTCTCCTCATCAGGGTGAAAGTAGACTGAGGCAAAGAACTGACAAACAAGCTCAGGATCATAGTCAAGGTGAAAAGAGATCACATGTTCAATACCAAACTGCTCCACCAAATCCAGAGCTTCTCCAAAGTACACACGATGCTTGTCCTTCCTCAGGTGATGCATTTCTATCCATTTGACATCCACATAGGTATTCTGCTTGTTCTTGATGACATCCAGATAAATGAGAGTCTGTTGCTTGTTCCAAAATAGTTCACAACCTCTGGCAGGAGCACGGGGATGCACATATTGGTTGAGCTTTCGGAGACGGATGAACTCAGATTGGGGTATCTCGTCCATGCTCTTGTTGGGTTCCTTGTACTTACTAGCTGATGTCTTGACATGACGCTTGGGGGCAGTGGAGCCCTCTGGTGCTTCACCTGGATTGCGCAGATGCTTGGATCCTGTGTCACGGCTAGGGTTGGAACGGCGAGAGCCACCACCTGAGACACACACGCAAAACACGCATGAAACGCAAAAGGATCAATGCAAAGACCAAGGTAAAGCACAAGAAACACATAGGAAGTATACATGAAAGTTGCCATGAGATAGATGTAGGCCACGGTAGGACTGCCAGATCCTGTGGTACTAAAATTTTAGTACCGCTCCAGGTCGCGGTAGTACCGTGCGAGCCGCGGTAGTACCGTGCGAGGCGCGGTAGTACCGTGATTGGAGCGGTAGTAAATGTTTAGTGCCGCAGGGGGAGCAGTAGTACCGCGCCAGAGGGCGGTAGTACCGGACAAGCGGTAGTACCGCTCCAGATGGGCTGTAGTACCTCACCGTGTCAGATCCAAACGACGGTTCGAATCTGAAAAGAACCGTGAAACCATGGCAGTGCTACGGCGATCACATCTAGCACAGGACAAAGGACAAGTATAATTCCTACGCAATACTACGCTCCTTCATCCTACTCTTGCTAAGATTAGGCCTAAGAATCTCAAGAACACACAAGTCTCCCCCAAAAACTAGAGACAACGAACACAACAAAAACGAGAAGAAGTTGGGGAAAACCTTGGTCCATAGCAAGAGCACGTGGTGGGGAACGATCCCACCGGTCGGAATCACGGGAGGGCAGCCGGAGGCGGAGATCCGGCGACGGACGCCGGCTCCGTTCTTGAGCGAGGGAGAGAGAGAGACGAGATGGGGAATGGGTGAATGGGTATGGGGAGTTAGAACTCCCCCTGCCCGTCCTTATCCCCACGCGTCCGAGCCGTCGCGGTAGTACCGGACGTCATTGCGGTAGTACCGCTTGGGCGGAAGTACTGCACTGAAGCGGTAGTACCGCTCTCCCAGGCGGCAGTAAAAAATTACTGCCACGTGGGGGCGGTAGTACCGTGCTCCCCTAACGCGGTAGTACCGCAGCTGGCTGCGGTAGTACCGTGAGCTCAAGAAAATGCATGTTTCGACACACGAAAAGAGGTCTTTGCAAAGAAACTTTTTGCACAAACGACACCACAAGAACACGAACAACCCAAAGGCAGAAAGACAACAAGAAGCAACCGCGCAACCCAACCTCTCAAAAGAGAGGGCGGTGGCCGGAGCCACCTATGTTTGAGTTAGTTGGTATGGCACCGCGAAGAATTATCCTTGGGCCCATGACCAAAACTCGTCTTTGAACCACAAGTACCATCAAAAATGGCTAATGTGAAAGAGTTGATCGATTTATGCATAATGGGGGGAGGGAGAGTTCATTGAGAGAACAACACTCCCCCTATGTCCATGCCTACATCTAAACTAGACAACAAGTTGAGTGTGGCGGGGGGTGCAAGGGTTCAAGTCACATTGCTCGAATCAATGATATTTAGCTCATGCCTTAACTCGCGAAATCTTGCTTCATCCAAGGGCTTCGTGAAAATATCTGCAAGGTTATCATGAGTGTTGACATACTTGAGCTCGATCTCCCCTCACTGAATGTGATCCCGGATGAAGTGATACCGAATCTCAATATGCTTCGTCTTGAAGTGTTGCACCGGGTTGAGAGAAATCTTGATGGCACTTTCATTGTCACACCAAAGAGGCACTTTGTCACAAAGGACACCGTACTCCTTTAAAGTTTGCCTCATCCATAAGAGTTGTGCACAACAACTACCGGCTGCCACATATTCCGCTTCGGTGGACGAGAGAGAGACACAACTTTGCTTCTTGGAAGACCAACTTACCAAAGAGCAACCAAGAAATTGGCACCCTCCGGAAGTGGACTTCCTATCCACCTTGTCTCCCGCCCAATCAGAATCCGTGAATCCTTCAAGCTTGAAGTTAGCTCCTTTTGGGTACCATAGGCCAAAGTTTGGGGTATGAGCCAAATATCGAAAGATTCGCTTGACCGCCACAAAGTGGCTTTCCTTTGGTGCGGCTTGGAACCGTGCACACATTCCCACACTCAACATGATATCCAGTCTAGATGCACAAAGGTAAAGCAAGGAACCAATCATAGAGCGATATACCTTTTGATCCACCGCTTTACCATTGGGATCAATGTCAAGTTGGCACTTGGTGGGCATCGGAGTAGAGGCCGGCTTGACATCACTTACCTCGAATCTCTTAAGCATGTCTTGAGTGTATTTGGCTTGGTTGATGAAGGTACCTTCTCTTCTTTGTTTGATATCAAAACCAAGGAAGAACTTCAACTCTCCCATCGAAGACATCTTGAACTTAGAGGTCATGAGAGCGGCGAATTCTTCATTGAAAGCATTGTTAGGGGAACCAAAGATAATGTCATCAACATATAGTTGGCACACAAACAACTCCCCTTTAACCTTCTTAGTAAAAAGAGTGGAATCGATTTGCCCTACTTCAAATCCACGATCTTGTAACAACTCGGTAAGGTGGTCATACCACGCACGTGGGGCTTGTTTAAGGGCATAGAGTGCCTTATCGAGTTGATACACATGATCCGGGAAGTAGGGATCCTCGAACCCGAGGGGTTGCTTGACATAAACCAACTCATTAATAGGACCATTAAGAAAAGCACTTTTCACATCCATTTGATGTAACTTAAAGTTGTGATGGGAAGCATAAGCAATCAACAAACGAATGGATTCAAGGCGAGCAACGGGAGCAAAGGTTTCACTGTAGTCGATACCCTCGACTTGGGAGTAGCCTTGTGCTACCAATCTTGCCTTGTTGCGAATGATGTTCCCATGAGCATCTTGCTTGTTCTTGAAGATCCACTTGGTTCCAATGACGTTATGGTTCCTCGAAGGCCTTGGCACCAACCTCCACACCTTGTTGTACTCGAAGTTGTTGAGTTCTTCATGCATGGCATTGAGCCAATCCAAGTCTTCGAGCGCCTCATAGACCTTTTGGGGTTCAACACAAGAGACAAACGTGTGACGTTCACAATAGTTTGCTAATTGTCTACGAGTGCTTACCCCCTTTCTTAGGCTTCCAACCACATTCTCCCTGAGATGGCCTTTGGTGGTGAGCTTGGAAGCAATCTTTGCGGCACGACGCTCTAATTCCTCCTCGGATGTGGAAGGAGGAGGGTTAACTTGATCATCTTGAGCGCCGTCTTGAGCTTCTTCTTGATCTTGAGCTTGCTCATGATCTTGAACTTGCTCGAGGGGGAGAACTTGACCTTGGGCATCATTTGGAGGTTCACCATCATCTTGATATTGATCTTGCCCTTGGTCTTGTTCCCGAGGTTGAGGGCCTACACTTTGTTCTTCGGAAGCGTGTGGGTCTTGAGTAGGTGAAGGCTCCACTTGAGTGGAACATTGTCCTTATCCTTCGGCCACAAGGGGTTCCTCAATGGGTAGAATATGGCCAATACCCATTCTTCTTATGGCTTGGGGAGGAATTTCATCACCTACATCACAAGTACCACTTTGCTCCACTTGGGAGCCGTTATTTTCGTCAAACTCCATGTTACACATCTCCTCAATGAGTCCGGTGGACTTGTTGAGAACACGGTAAGCATGAGAGTTTGTAGCATAACCAACAAATATGCCCTCATAAGCTCTAGCCTCAAATTTAGACAAACGGACACCTTTCTTGAGAATGAAACACTTACACCCGAACACCCGGAAGTACTTGAGATTGGGCTTGTTTCCGGTGAGTATCTCATAAGGAGTCTTGTTCAAGCCTTTGCGGAGATAGAGCCGATTGGATGCATGACATGCGGTGTTGATGGCTTCGGCCCAAAAGTTGTATGGAGACTTGAACTCCGCCATCATGGTCCTTGCCACATCCGTCAACGTCCGGTTCTTCCTCTCCGCAACACCATTTTGTTGAGGGGTATATGGTGCAGAATATTGATGCTTGATCCCCTCATCACTAAGAAACTCATCCAAGGTGTAGTTCTTGAACTCGGTGCCGTTGTCACTTCTTATTGTCAGGATCTTTGCATTATGTTGATGTTGAGCTTCATTTGCAAAGTCGATGACGGTTTGTTGAGTCTCACTCTTCCTCTTGAAGAAGTATACCCAAGTGTATCTTGAATAATCATCCAGAATCACCAAGCAATACTTTCTACCCCCAAGACTATCAAAGGATGGAGGCCCAAAGAGGTCCATGTGAAGGAGCTCCAAGGGTCTCTTTGAGTAGATGATAGTCGTGGGAGGGTGAGCTGTCTCGTGAAGCTTTCCTTCGATACACGCACTGCAAGCATGATCTTTGGCAAAACTAACATTTGTTAGTCCACGGACATGGTCCCCCTTGAGAAGACTTTGCAAAGATCTCATATTGACATGGGCTAAACGGTGATGCCAAAGCCATCCCACATCAACTTTAGCCATTAGGCATGTCGCGGTCTTAGTGGGTTGCTCCGAAAAGTTAATCACATAGAGACCGTTTTCGACATGCCCAACAAAGGCTACTTTAAGAGTCTTTCTCCACAAGAGGGACGCGGTATCAATGTCAAAGAAGGTTGCAAAGCCCATAAGTGCGAGTTGACGAACGGAAAGTAAATTGAACGCAAGGGACTCAACAAGCATGACTT
>NC_041385.1:704083318-704095099 GCF_002162155.2 Triticum dicoccoides | reverse complement strand
CTCGATCGTTAGATCATGAGAAATGACAACCTTGCCAAGACCCAATACCTTAGAATGTGAGGCATCACCCCACTCGACATTGGTGGGCATAGATGGGATCTTTTGCATGTCCACCACCAAGTCTTTGCTCCCGGTCATATGATTTGTTGCTCCATTGTCGAGAAACCATGATCCCCCACCGGAAGCAAACACCTACAAGAGATCAATGCTTGGTTTTAGGTACCCATTTAGTAATGGGTCCTTTGATGTTAGTAACAAGGGTCTTAGGCACCCAAATAGACCATTCAATGTACTCATAAGAAGAACCAACAAATTTAGCATAAACATGCCCATCACTAGCACGACACAACACATAAGAGGGGTTAAAGTCGCCGGCTTTGTTGGGAGAGTTGGCTTTGCCCTCTTTGGCATCACCACTCTTCGCATTGTTCTTCTTCTCCTTAGGAGCACCCTCTCCCTCCTTCACAAAGGTTTGCTTGAGCGGGGGAGGTCGTTTGGTCTTGTTATTCTTCTCCTTGTTCTTCTTTTTGTTCTTGGACTTGGGTGAGAACCCAACTCCCTCCTTGCCCACAACTTCCTTTTGATTGCTCAAAAGGTCATTTAGGTTCTTCTCGCCTTGTATGCATGACACAAGACCTTTCTCGAGTTGTTCCTTCAACTTGGCATTCTCCTCCACAAGATGCACATGCTCACAACATGGGTTAGTAGCATTTGCATCATCAATTAAGACCATGTGAGGAAATGTGGCCTTTTCCTTGGTTAGCTTAACTTGGAGTTGAGCATGAGACTCCTTGAGGTTTGCATGAGCACCTTTGAAGACCTTATGGGCCTTGTCAAGTACATCAAACTCCTCCTTGAGTCTAGCATGATCAACCCCAAGTTTAGCCTTCTCGGAAGTTAGAACACGAGACACAAGAAGAGCATGATCAATATCTTTCTTTAATTTGGCATGGTCATCGTTGTGTGACTCCTCAAGAGCCAAACGATGCCCACGCTCTTCCTCAAGAGCATTAGAGAGATCCGATATCTCATCGGCATAGTCACGA
Organism: Triticum dicoccoides; assembly: GCF_002162155.2. Lineage (NCBI taxonomy): Eukaryota > Viridiplantae > Streptophyta > Magnoliopsida > Poales > Poaceae > Triticum > Triticum dicoccoides. Next base: position 704,094,053 of record NC_041385.1, on the reverse strand, counting down.
CTATGACCTTCCATCTTAGAGATGGTTTCTTCGTGAGCCTCGATCATGTCATTGGCTTCACCAAGTTGTTCCAAGAGAGCAACGAAGTGCTTCTTGGATTTGCCCTTGAGCTTACTCATGAAGGACTCAAATTCATTTACCTCCTCATTAGACCCCTTACCATCATCAAAGCCATCCGTTGAAGGAGGATTAGGAATAATGGTGGTTTTGATGTTGGGGGTTACCTTGTTGGTGGCTTTAGCCATGAGGCACTTGGCGGTGATGTTCTCATTGGGTGAATCGAAGAGAGACACCCGGGGAGTTGTGGCAATGGCAACGGATGCCATAGCCGTTGCTTCACTATCTTCATCATCATCGTCATCCTCACGGTATTCTTCTTGAACTACCAACCCGCGTGTAGGAGTCTTCTTGGTGAAGTTGTTCTTGTTTGGGAAGGACTTGGCTTTGTCTTTTTGGATGAACTTGCCACCATTGTCTTCCCGCTTCTCGTAAGGACAATCCGCAATGAAATGGCTCACATTGCCATAGTTGAAACAAGTTCTAACTCGTTGCTTGCCCTTGAGGCCACTTGAGTTGTTCTTGTTGAAGTTGGATCTTGTATTCTTCTTACTCCAAAATTGTCTTGAGGCAAGAGCCATGTGCTCATGATAATCATACTTCGAGTCTTCGGGGTTGCTCTCCTCATCTTCCTATTCTTCTTCTTCTTCCACACTAACCTTGTCCTTCAAGGCAAGGTTGGGCTTCTTTGCCCTTTGAGAACGGAGCACCGCATTGTCGGCGGTCTTGTCCAAGATGCTCATTGCAACGAACTCATCCAACACTTAACTTGAGGTCATGGAGTGGAAGTCTGGTCTTTGACGAATGATGGAGGACATGGCCTTGTTGTAGGGCATCATGGCCTTGAGGAACTTGCGCTTGATCCAATTGTCATCCGTGTCCTTGCTCCCATGATCTCGGAGTGCGACCGCGAGTTTGGTCACTCTTTGAAAGATCTCACGAGGTTCTTCATCTTCTTTCATTGCAAACCCATCGGCTTCATCTTGCACCACTTCATAGTTGGAGCGTTGAATGCTAGCACTTCCTCGATAGAGAGACACAACACATTTCCATGCGTATTTAGCCATGGCATGAGGACGAAGATGAGGGAAATCTTTGGGAAGGATTGCATCTTGGATGATGAAGAGAGCACTCTCATTGAATTGACTATCCACGGCTTCTCGAGGGGTGAAGTTGCTTGGGTCATGTGGATAGAAACCTTCTTCTATAATTCTCCAAAGATTAGTATTCACATGTTTTAAATGACGCTTGAAACGATAAACCCAAGCATCAAAATCCTCATTTTTCACAATCTTAGGAGGGGGACCGGCATGATTTAAATGAGTAGTAGGAATCGGTCCACCATAAGTAGGAGGTTCCACATGGGCATAGATGCCGGAGCCATTCCTACCACTAGTAGAAGGTCCTTTTTCACTATTAGCTTCCCCCTTGTCGGAGGTGGCATCCGTCACCTTGTTAGTGGGATCACCCACTTTCATCGCCGAGGTGGATAGTTTAAGCCCTTCTAGGAATTCAGAAAACATGCTTTTAACCTCGGCCGTCATGGAGGTTTTCAATGTGTCTAAAGCCACATTGAATTCCTCACGTGAGACCGAGGTTTCCCCATCGGCCGTAGATGAGATAGGATTCACACTGGAGTGCTCCTCCGCACCGTCGTTGGTGCCAACCATACTCTTCGGACGACAAAGTCCTTAATAAAGAGACGAGGCTCTGATACCAATTGAAAGGATCGATATGGTTGACTAGAGGGGGGGTGAATAGGCAACTAACAATTTTCAAGCTTTTCTTTAACAATTTAAACCTTGCAACAAAATAGGTTGTCTAGAGATGCAACTACGTGGACAACCTATATGATGCAATGACAACTAGCACACAAGCAAGCAATAGATACAACACAAGTAAGCTTGCAAAAGTAAAGGCACGAAATAACCAAGAGTGGAGCCGGTGAAGACGAGGATGTGTTACCGAAGTTCCTTCCTTTTAAGGGGAAGTACGTCTCCGTTAGAGCGGTGTGGAGACACAATGCTCCCCAAGAAGCCACTAGGGCCACCGTAATCTCCTCACGCCCTCACACAATGCGAGATGCCGTGATTCCACTATTGGTGCCCTTGAAGGCGGCGACCGAACCTTTACAAACAAGGATGGGGCAATCTCCACAACACTTGGAGGCTCCCAACAACACCACGAAGCTTCACCACAATGGAATATGGCTTCGAGGTGACCTCAACCGTCTAGGGTGCTCAAACACCCAAGAGTAACAAGATCCGCTAGGGATTAGTGGGGGAATCGAATATCTCTTGGTGGAAGTGTAGATCGGGCCCTTGTCACCCAATCCCGAGCAAATCAACAAGTTTGATTGGCTAGGGAGAGAGATCGGGACAAAATGGAGCTAGAAGCAACAATGGAGCTTGGAGGTGGAAGAGGTAGTCAACTAGAGGTAGGAGACGCCACTTATATAGTCATGGAAAAGATCCAACCGTTATCCACATGTTCAGCCTGCGACAAGCGGTACTACCGCTCCTGGGGCACGGTACTACCGCAAGGCCACGCGGTACTACCGTGGAGGACCACGGTACTTCCACGGCAGCAGCAGAGGCCGGGACTTGCCTGACTTGGGTGCAGTACTACCGCTTGCGCGGTACTACCGCTCCCACTTGCGGTACTACCGCAAGGCAGGAAAGTCACTGCCTACGAAGAGCGCGGATGAAATAAATTACATCCGTGCCTACTTCCGCTGAAAATGCAACAGTGCAAAAATTACATCCGCTCCTACTACTGTGACGCAGCGGTACTAGGTATGAGGGCCACGGTACTACGACTTCGAGGGAGCGGTACTACCGTGGCCTCCCGCGGTACTACCGCGCAGGACGTGCGGTACTACCGTGGGGGCGCGGATGTAAAAAAATTACATCCGCCCCTACTACCGTACCGGAGCGGCACTAGGCCTGGGAGCCACGGTACTAAGGCTCCAGATGAGCGGTACTACCGTGACTCCCAGCGGTACTACCGCAGGTGCTTGCGGTACTACCGCTCCTTAGAGGAGTACTACCGCAAGTACAGTAGTAGCCGTCAGATTTAGGCACAGCTAGGATAACGGAGAGATGCTCCAAAGTGCAAAGGAAAGGAAGGACATGTGTACGTGTTGATTCCACCCGAACCTTTCCGACGCGGACCCCCTCTTAATAGTACGGCTCTCCTACGACTCAAATCTACCAAAGAGAAACGTAAAACAATGCCGTCTTCAATAGTCTTCGAGGGGCATCAAATCGTCTCGTGCCTAGAGATGAAGCGTCTGAGAAACTAAAGGCACACGATTAGTCCGCAACAACATTGTCATCAATCACCAAAACACTTAAGGGATAAATATGCTCTTACAACCGGGTTAGTTAAAACGGATTGTATGGGGTGCGGCTGGTAGTAGGTGTCTCGCCTCCTCTGATTCACCCTGTTGCACCTCTTTTCCATCCTCTGATTCACTCTACTGTGAAGTAGGTGCCTCGCCTCCTCGGCACTCAACAAGAGCTAAGGTGAGCTACTGTCTGTTCTCTGCCCATAATGTTTTTCCATTTTGTATGTTTTTCTCCATAGTTGTTAATCAGTTAATCCCGCACTGGATTGGGTGGTAGCATTGTCTACTGGATGCTTACCAGTTGAATCATCTGGGCTAAGAACATGTACTCTATTTTGATCTCTCTACCAAAGAAGCTGCCACTGGAAGCCACTTCACTCTACACTAACGACCGTGCCATCCTATATTCTACCATTATCTGTATGAATTGTTATATAAGGTTTGCTCATCTTTTGTGAACTTACTTTCCATGGATGTTTTGTGTTAGCATCCCAGATTGCTAAATGCAGAGTCTTGCTATTGTATGTCTCACACAATATCAATATTATTTCTAATTCTGGTTGCATCCTACCAAATGTTTAAGTGAATACTACTATCTATTTGCCAGTTAGATATACTTACCTGCATGCTCTGCATTTCCGCCTGATTCTATAAAACGTCTGCTACCGGGTTAGCTAAAACGGACCATAAATAAAACAAATAAAGATGTAGGTAGGCCGGGGTGCAGTATGCCATGGATGCACAATACTTGGCAATTGTTTGAAATTCTCTTTATGTAGCTATAGTCTACAGTCATACTGTTGTTGAGATCTTGCTGTCACTGAATAATCAGTTCAAGTGACGAGTTATATTGTCATTCCAAGTATCTTCTTGCAATATTAGTAGCTTAGAGAATAAAACCCTCTGTTTTTTTACCCTCTCTCCACTTTTATTTATTCAGAAGAGATGCTGAAACAAATTCAAGAGGATCGAGATGTGCTTATGTTCTACCATTTTGCTTTCAAGAGGGGAAGATAAAGAGGAGGCATGGTGAAGAGGAGAAGTGGAAGAAGGCCATCAACTATGCACCTACCGGCTCTTCCTCGCCTGGGTACTACCGTGCATGCATTTCCTGATAAGCGAAAGAGGGAGGCATGATGGGCAATATAGCGCAGTGGATGTCACTTTATAATAAGTTGGATTTGTGGTAAGTTGAATTATGTTTCCTTTGTTTGCATACATCATGTTTCATTATTATATGACATATTAGACTGATTGACAGTTTGACCAAGCTTAGCTCTGTAGAAACCTGAGAATAAATTCATTGTTTTGTACAACTTTTAATTAAATGGTTGTGTAAGATAAATTTGGTTTATTATATGTCAACTATCTTTTGCAACATTATAGTGTTAAACTGACACTTGTGGTGCCCTGCAAATTAGGTCTTCATTGTGTTGTCTTTGTCCAATTCCCAGTAACTAATTTACTCTTTGGCTGCACGTTTGGGTGCTTAGGGTTCCCATTGTTTGAACAACCTTTTGAAATTCTAATTTAGTCGGGTTATTTGTTAAGAGTCGGCATTTTATATGAAAAGGAAAGCAACCTTTTTTATATGTACTGTCGTTATTTTGGATATGTTGGCCTTTCTTACACTGGACGGCTGGTGGAGTTTCAAACAGTATATGGAGCTTAAATCCTATTTTTCTGGCCCCTTGTAGATTTACAATCCACTTGCTAGATATGCACATTCCATTTTTTTCTATCATGCTCATATTTTTTACACCAGAACTCCAAAAGATCTGTCCCCTGTACTATTTACTTTTATGCTTTTACATTGATAAACATGCTTTTGTTGGCACTGGACAAGAAGAGCTCTAGGATTTGGTGCTTATAGTTTGATGTCAACTACTTTTACTGATTGTTCGTATATTTACAGATAGTGTGCATTACGGCAGGCCCCTGGATAACTATGCTCTTCATTGTAAATTGGACGTGATTGGTCAGTAAGATACACAACAATTTTTGGAACTTATATCTTTACTTCGTCGAAGCGGATCGGTTTTTCCTTACAAAAATGTGCAGCTATTTTCACCTGAATTTATTTAAAGGAGTCATAGAAATTTCAAATTTCTGAAATAAGATGATCTGGCTTGTATTTAAAGATATGTTGCAAGTTTATTATCATGAGAAGATTTTCTTTCCTTTGACTTTGTAAAAGAATAAACAATTTCATAGGACTTTCGGGAAATATGAAAGCCCAACTATTGCTTTGCCATCATAAATTCTGGTACCATCTCACCCCCTTCTGCTCCAGATCAAGCAGGCAGCGGCGACACTACAAACCAGTGATAAAGATTATCCCCAGATGTAAGTATAAGATTCAACTTGATGAACTATCTTTCACTATTTAGGTTTATATTATGATGATTATAACCGCCGCTTCTTGCAACTACAGAGATGTGAAAACAAGAAGCCCGCATCACCATCGCCATGAGTCAAATACCCCGAGCTCAGGATGTGCCTAAGTAAATCTTACATCCTAAAATCACAAACTTGTTGTGAGATTTCGAACAATCATATGTGTCTTGGGCGAGTCCACCCTGATAATGTTTTTTAGAAATCACAAGTAAAGATTATGTTTAGTTTCCTATATTCTTTGCCTGCTTAATTGCTATGAAATTTTTCAATGTCAGATTACTATCCACACCTATATGCTTTTTGTCGAAGTATGATGGTTAGCTTGAATTATGTCATCTTGATTATGTGCCATTTTTCTTTTGATCATTTTCTTACAATATGAAAATTCTTGCTTAAATTTGATTAAGCTTAAGAGTTCTGCTTAGGCTAATGTTTCTTTTTTGATTTTGAGTTCGTTTTCCTTTTCCATAGGATGGCTATGATAGAAAAAAACATTGTACTATCATGGTAAATTATATGTTGTTGCATAATTTGTTCAGATAGGGTTTTATCTGTAGCCTGGAGGCTTTGAGCATTTGCCAACTGAGCTTGTATTTGTGTTCAAGTAATGAAAGATAACCAGACTCACCTTTGCATATATTTTTGTCGACAAAATTGAATCATGTACTGAACTTGCGCTGAATATGTTCATGTTTGTGTTCCAATGGGAAGCTTATTTTTGGTAACTGATATTTGATTCCATATTATCTTTTTTGTAAGTAGTGCATGTTCGTGTTTGTATATTAATGGGAAGCAAAAAATGTTCCTGTTAAATTCCTACAAGGTAACCATACTCACCTTCGCATATACTCCCTCCGTTCCTAAATATAGGTCTTTGTAGAGATTTCACTATGGACTACATACAGAGCAAAATGAATGAATCTACACTCTAAAATGCATCTACATACATCCGTATGTGGTTCATAGTGGAATCTCTCCAAAGACTTATATTTAGGAACGGAGGGAGTACTATTTTCTGAAAAGAATTGAATCATGTACCAAACTTGCACTAATTATGTTCGTGTTTGTGTTTCAACTAGAAGAAAAATTCATTTATGTTAATTCGATGGAAGGAAACCAGACTCACCTTTGCATATGTATTTTAGTTGAAAGAAAATTGAACCATATCTGTTGGGTACCGGCAAGGGCATCTATTGGTTCCTTCTGTTACTTTATTCAGCTTCTATTGGCTTCATTTTCGTATGCTTTTCCTGATTAAGATGTGCGATATCTCCTGATTCCATCGGTGCAGTGGGCAGCTAGAAAGAGGGACATGGCAGCATCCGGCGACTCCCAACCCTCGCGAGCTTGGACCCTCGCCGCCTTCTTTGCTTCTCGGCCCCTCTTGTGTTCCTCATTGGTGTGTGCAGCCACACCAGTGCTGCCCCAACTCCCGCGCCGTCAAGCCCATTTCCCTCACCCCTAACCTAGGGCTGGGGGAGCTCGCTGTCGTCTGCCTCATTGGCCCACCTACCGCGCACCGGGAAGGAGCTCTTCTCTGGGAAGACACATATGTCATTGCCGTTCCATCAGAAGGAGGGCACCATCACCCAGCCACCCAGGTTTGTCTCTCTCTCTCTCTCTGATGTCAACTTGATTTCCTCATTTTTTTAGTATTGTAGGCTTTGCTTATCAAATTGCAATTGTTTATGGTGCTTTTTTATAATATATGTTTCTAATCTAATATCTTTGTGCTGAATTAATTGTTGTGGTCACAAGTTAATTTTTTGGCATGTCTTCACTGAAGGAGGCTTGTGGGTTTACCTTAAGCATCTTATCTTAAACAATGGTCAACATTAACTATTCAGTTAGGCACCCAGTAGAGGTTTACCTATCATTGTATCAAAGAGCTTACTATTTCCATTTGCTCAACAAAGTTTTGAGGTATTCCATCATAATTATCTAATTGTAATGCTTTTATGATGCAGGACTAATATCTTGTGATGTGGCTTTCTTATATCCCATTTTCCCTGCTGCTCCTGAAAGATATACCATTTTGTTGGTGTTTACTGGTTAATCCTTTTGCATATTTTTATGGATGGATACTCGATGTGCTCGGTTCATACCGTTACTGATACTTGCCTTTTCTTGCTGATTTCCCAAATCATGCACATAGCTTTTTTAGTATGGGTTAGGCAATATCCCTTTGTAAAAAAAATATGCATGTCACCTTTTGTATGAGTAAAATATTCATTAGCATTGTAGTGGACATATGCTCTTTGTACTAAATTTGATGTTTTCTACTGAACCATATTTAGCTTGTAATGGATTTCGATTCTTTGTACGAGACTAATGCTTCCCTGAGAAATAGCAGATGTTGGATCATTGCCTTAGACAGTCTTCCTCATGTGTCTTTGAGAAATCTTTTTTTGTACCACCTTCATTGCAATTCCTCATGTGTCTTTGAGAAATCCTAATGCTGAATCAGTGGCTCAATTTTTCCTTTTGTATCTATTTGGCGCCGCTCTACCTACATCTTTCTTTGTACCACCTTCATTGCAATTACGAGTACAATGTTTGGTCGGGCATAAGGTTGGACTGCTTTGAGTTGTTTACATGGCTCGCTTTGAGTTGTTTTAATTTTGATGAAAATGCCTGTTGGATTGTTACATGGTGATGTTGTTCTTGCATCTTTGATTTGATACCTTTATTACCAGGTTGGATACGACCGCACCCGGCAGGGGTGCGGGGGTGCGGCAAGCCGCGGTTTCCATCTAGTTGCTCAAAACCACCAGATCTGTGGCTAGGGTACTCCAAAACTACATAACAAAGACCACCACTTCTGTGGCAAGTGAATAACACATAGCCACCGCCGGTAATTCCCATGCTCCACTGAGGGCACTCTCGTCTTCACACACACACGTATAAAAGGCAGTCGTCCGTGGTGGAACCCTAGCCGCATCTCTGTTTTCCCACTCCTCAGCCTTCGCCCCTCGCCCCGACTCCTCTCTCTCTTCTGCCCGTCCCCCACGCCGCCACCCTGCCTCCTCTCCTCACGTCGCCGTCGACCACCCTCCCCGCCCACCGGCCATCCTCCCCGCCCGCCACCGTCTGAAACCATCCTCCCCGTCCGTCGCCGCCTCGCTCTCGCGTCCACGCCCGCGCCCGCGATTTCCCCTCCCTGCTTCTGCCGCTGGCGCGCGTCCTCTCCGTCAGCCCCCTCTCGCCGCCCACGACACCCCTTCTGCTCTAGCGCCAGGAGGGAAGGACCCACTCCCTCGTCCAGGTGAGCCCCCCGTCGTCCGTGAATTCCTCTGGTTTCTCTGTTGTCCCCGGTTATCTCTGAGTAATCTCGTGCTTTCCTTTTCTTGGGGATGATGCCGTTCTTGACGGACGAGGGGCCCATCCCAACACCCGAGGAGGAGGAAACGAGGGAGCAGGTCATCCGCGAGCTCAAGAAGGTACTGGGACATGGAGATTTCGGCTTGGAAAAATCGGATATTGCGGGCATGTGCGTCAGGCTAGAGTTCCTGATTTGTTCTGTTTTCGCTTCTTGCTCTTGCATATTGTGACGGATTGGGCCAAGGCGGTGCCTGTGAGGAGAGGGTTCCCCCGAGGCGACTGACGGCTGCGGTCCTGACCTATGGTTCTTACACGTTAGGGGTAAGCAAGAATGCAAGATATTTGCAAATGTGTGGCCCTGGTTTCTTTGAATATTTGCGAAAATGATTGTTAGTTCCACGCAATTTGGAGCCGCTGTCCATGTGAATCAAAACCTACTGGCAGCGTTTTACTTACATTTTGATTTTACATTTTCTATGGTCTTCATATACAAGACGAATTTAAAATGACATCTCATTTAAAACTCCTATAAGATCAACATATGCATCTGCAATTGATGAAGTTTCATACGATTGGTGGACTAGTCTAGGTAGAGAAGTAGAGTAGATAATGTGCATAACTCTTTTTCCGCATCTAATATATGATTGATTAATGGCCACATGAGAGATTACCAAAGAACAAAGCTCTCTGTCACTTCATTTACATGATCCTCTTAGCAGCCCAGAAGATGTCTGATGTAACATGATTATTTTTAGGCATAGCTCAACTTTTGAAGGACATTGTTCATTATAATGTTTTCTAAGTATCAGTTTTTAGGGATGATTGTAGCTGGATCCAGTCTATAGTTGTTCTTGGAGACATACTGAGTTCATCCATTCCACTAATTAACTAGAGCAAGTTGAGCCAAGATGTAGAAGTTATTTGTTCTTGCTTGCTTTTTCTTGTGTTTATATTCAGGCCTAACTTCACCAATCTGTTGTTCCTTTATTCTCTAACTCTCATATGTATATGTTTTTATTCAGGGTTTGGACATCAATGCTATTCTCGATTTTTTAGCTTTCGTACCATTCTCTTGGGAATGATTATTCTGTGTGATCTATCATGGTTATTCTCTTCAGCATCCAGTCCTATGCTAGCAAGAGTGATGACACAAGTGGATATGCCAAGCAAATATGTCCTGCTTGGATCATATATGCTTCTGTAACAACACTGATTCAGGTAGACAATTATAAATTTACTACTAATAGAAATAAGCTTTCTATACACTGATAAATAGAGCATTGGTGCACTCGCTCAATTCTAAAATTATTCATATTTATGGCTTAGTATAGTATACAAGTGATTTTTTATCTGATTCAAAACACTACACTTTGTTGCTGTTGCAATCAGAATAATGGTCTTTCTTTTAGATATCATTGAAGTTGCCTATACAACATGTGCTTTTGCGGATACAGATTGATACCTCCTGTTAATTGGCTGGTGGCAGTGGCGACGCATCAAGGTGCAAGGCGGCGGCGGTAAGTTCATACTATGGGAAAGGAAGATCTCCTACTATTTTTTATGCTCCATGGCATAGGTGAGCTACCACTTTCTTCCCACATGTTTGTGCTG
>NC_041385.1:704056536-704082304 GCF_002162155.2 Triticum dicoccoides | reverse complement strand
TCAATTAACACCCAGAATGAATTGTGATTGCGAATAGTATCTATAGATATTGGCCATTGGCTACATTTGTCAGTACCATCATTCTACTCGCTTATGTAGTAGCCACTAATGTGGTTCTTTGTTGCTTCTTTTGCAGACATTTGATTAAGTCAAAGGCAACAGGACTATCTGATATGTTATCGACGTCTAAAACCCATCTTAAGTTTTGTATCTTATTGATTCGGTCATTTACTCTGGTAAAAAGTGTTAATGATGGAGAAATGGGTGGGTTAAATAATGCAAACCAGCAAACTATAGATGGATTAGTTACGCGTGCATCTAACTGAAGTTTGTATATCATGACGATCATCACTTCTAAGTGAATACTGTCTATTACCAGTCAAATGTACCTATCTATTCTCTTTGCCTTTCACCTGCCTTTATATAATGTTTGTCACCGGTGAAAGGATCGATATGGTTGACTAGAGGGGGGTGAATAGGCAACTAACAATTTTAAGCTTTTCTTTAACAATTTAAACCTTGCAACAAAATAGGTTGTCTTGATATGCAACTACGTGCACAACCTATATGATGCAATGACAACTAGCACACAAGCAAGCAATAGATACAACACAAGTAAGCTTGCAAAAGTAAAGGCACGAAATAACCAAGAGTGGAGCCGGTGAAGACGAGGATGTGTTACCGAAGTTCCTTCCTTTTAAGGGGAAGTACGTCTCCGTTAGAGCGGTGTGGAGGCACAATGCTCCCCAAGAAGCCACTAGGGCCACCGTAATCTCCTCACGCCCTCACACAATGTGAGATGTCGTGATTCCACTATTGGTGCCCTTGAAGGCGGTGACCGAACCTTTACAAACAAGGATGGGGCAATCTCAACAACACTTGGAGGCTCCCAACAACACCACGAAGCTTCACCACAATGGAATATGGCTTCGAGGTGACCTCAACTGTCTAGGGTGCTCAAACACCCAAGAGTAACAAGATCCGCTAGGGATTAGTGGGGGAATCAAATATCTCTTGGTGGAAGTGTAGATCGGGCCCTTGTCACCCAATCCCGAGCAAATCAACAAGTTTGATTGGCTAGGGAGATAGATCGGGCCAAAATGGAGCTAGAAGCAACAATGGAGCTTGGAGGTGGAAGAGGTAGTCAACTAGAGGTAGGAGACGCCCCTTATATAGTCATGGAAAAGATCCAACCGTTATCCACATGTTCAGCCTGCGACAAGCGGTACTACCGCTCCTGGGGCGCGGTACTACCACAAAGCCACGCGGTACTACCGTGGAGGACCATGGTACTTCTGCGGCAGCAGCAGAGGCCGGGACTTGCCTGACTTGGGTGCAGTACTACCGCTTGCGCGGTACTACCTCTCCCACTTGCGGTACTACCGCAAGGCAGGAAAGTCACTGCCTACGAAGAGCGCGGATGAAATAAATTACATCCGTGCCTACCTCCGCTGCAAATACAATAGTGCAAAAATCTGACGTGGTACTACCGCGCACGAGGCGCGGTACTACCGTGGCGTCGCGGATGTAAAAAATTACATCTACTCCTACTACCATGACACAGCGGTACTAGGTATGAGGGCCATGGTACTACGACTCCGGGGGAGCGGTACTACTATGGCCTCCCACGGTACTACTGCGCAGGACATGCGGTACTACCGTGGGGGCGCGGATGTAAAAAAATTACATCCGCCCCTACTACCGTACCGGAGCAGCACTAGGCTTAGGAGCCACGGTACTAAGGCTCCAGATGAGTGGTACTACCATGACTCCCAGGGGTACTACCGCAAGTACAGCAGTACCCGTCAGATTTAGGCACAGCTAGGATAACGGAGAGATGCTCCAAGGTGCAAAGGAAAGTAAGGACATGTGTACGTGTTGATTCCACCCGAACCTTTCCGACGCAGACCCCTCTTAATAGTACGGCTCTCCTACAACTCAAATCCACCAAAGAGAAACGTAGAACAACGCCGTCTTCAATAGTCTTCGAGGGGCACCGAATCATCTCGTGCCTAGAGATGAAGCGTCTGAGAAACTAAAGGCACACGATTAGTCCGCAACAGCATTGTCATCAATCACCAAAACACTTAAGGGATAAATATGCTCTTACAATCTCCCCCTTTTTGGTGGATTGATGACAATACGGGATTTGCACATAGATGAGATAATATAGAGCACAGGCAAACCCCTCCTCTCTAGAATATAGACGGGCTCCCCCTAGATGTGTGCAACCTAGATAGATGCTTTGGACTGCATCGCACACAACCTAGGATCAACACTCCCCCTATATTATAGAGACAAAGGCATGATAACTAACATCTAAGCAGAGCATATCACAAAGGTAGCACAATATATCACAAGCTTGCTAAGATAGATAGAGTGCATATGTCTTACACCATATGAAGTAAAGCGACCCAAAGCAACTGAAACGAGGTTCAAAGAGAAAGCAGCAAACACACCGAACGACGACACAAGACTCGCAAATCCCTACACTCTCTCCCCCTTTGGCATCGAGACGCCAAAAAGGCAGAGAGGACACCTACACACACGGGGTGGCTCAAGCAGGGAACTCATCCCAACCCTCTCCATCGGACTCCTCGGCAGCAGGGGTGGTCTCCTCGACGTCCTCCTCAGAATCAGTCCACATGTAGCCTCGCTTCTCCATCCACTCGGCCTCTGGAGTGATGCGATCCTCAGAACCGCCAGACACATCCTCACCATAGAGCTGCAAGATCTTCTTGTCCCGGCGACGACTCTCCTTGGAAGCCACGTGAGTCCTGTACTGGCCCTTGGATTGCATGCAGAAAAGAGTCTTCATCTTGTCCTTCAGCTTCTTGGCCCACGAGGGCATGGAGGAACTATGGGAAGACCTGGCAGCACGGTCCTCAGCAACATCCTCTGCGCCAACATCCTCCTCATCAACAGCATCCCTAGCAGCAGATGCCTTAGCAAGAGTAGTAGTGTTGGCCCAGTTGGACTTGACACGGAGACAGATGGGATCATGGCGAATCCAGTCTGGAGCAAGGAACTCCTCACCAGGGAACATCTTCTCTCAAGTCTTCGAGATCAGCAGAAACAGATAGGGCCCATAGATAGGCACTTTGTGGTTGAACACCGCAAACCGAAGCTCACACCACATGATGTGTGAGATATCAAGTGGCTGAGTCTGAGACGAATGAGCCTCCTCGCAAATGAGGATCATATCCACCATATAGGCATGAACCTGTCCTTATCACCAATGCGAGGGAACAAGGAGTTGCGGAAGATGTGATACATGATATCCAAGAAGGAGTTGAGCACCCACCCTGTCTTGCCATTGGGAAGCGCCTTCTCAACATAGTAGGGCTGAAGCTTGTCCTTGCTAGCAGACTCAGGATTGCCATGAGGGCGAACACCCACGGGAGTGTCAAGCCTGTCATCAGGAACGTGGAGCAAATCCATGAACTCCTTCCCGGTAGCAGTCAACTGACGTCCATTGGACATCCATGTCATCCTCCTCTCCTCATCAGGGTGAAAGTAGACTGAGGCAAAGAACTGACAAACAAGCTCAGGATCATAGTCAAGGTGAAAAGAGATCACATGTTCAATACCAAACTGCTCCACCAAATCCAGAGCTTCTCCAAAGTACACACGATGCTTGTCCTTCCTCAGGTGATGCATTTCTATCCATTTGACATCCACATAGGTATTCTGCTTGTTCTTGATGACATCCAGATAAATGAGAGTCTGTTGCTTGTTCCAAAACAGTTCACAACCTCTGGCAGGAGCACGGGGATGCACATATTGGTTGAGCTTTCGGAGACGGACGAACTCAGATTGGGGTATCTCGTCCATGCTCTTGTTGGGTTCCTTGTACTTACTAGCTGATGTCTTGACATGACGCTTGGGGGCAGTGGAGCCCTCTGGTGCTTCACCTGGATTGCGCAGACGCTTGGATCCTGTGTCACGGCTAGGGTTGGAACGGCGAGAGCCACCACCTGAGACACACACGCAAAACACGCATGAAACGCAAAAGGATCAATGCAAAGACCAAGGTAAAGCACAAGAAACACATAGGAAGTATACATGAAAGTTGCCATGAGATAGATGTAGGCCACGGTAGGACTGCCAGATCCTGTGGTACTAAAATTTTAGTACCGCTCCAGGTCGCGGTAGTACCGTGCGAGGCGCGGTAGTACCGTGCGAGGCGCGGTAGTACCGTGATTGGAGCGGTAGTAAATGTTTAGTGCCGCAGGGGGAGCAGTAGTACCGCGCCAGAGGGCGGTAGTACCGGACAAGCGGTAGTACCGCTCCAGATGGGCTGTAGTACCTCACCGTGTCAGATCCAAACGACGGTTCGAATCTGAAAAGAACCGTGAAACCATGGCAGTGCTACGGCGATCACATCTAGCACAGGACAAAGGACAAGTATAATTCCTACGCAATACTACGCTCCTTCATCCTACTCTTGCTAAGATTAGGCCTAAGAATCTCAAGAACACACAAGTCTCCCCCAAAAACTAGAGACAACGAACACAACAAAAATGAGAAGAAGTTGGGGAAAACCTTGGTCCATAGCAAGAGCACGTGGTGGGGAACGATCCCACCGGTCGGAATCACGGGAGGGCAGCCGGAGGCGAAGATCCGGCGACGGACGCCGGCTCCGTTCTTGAGCGAGGGAGAGAGAGAGACGAGATGGGGAATGGGTGAATGGGTATGGGGAGTTAGAACTCCCCCTGCCCGTCCTTATCCCCACGCGTCCGAGCCGTCGCGGTAGTACCGGACGTCATTGCGGTAGTACCGCTTGGGCGGAAGTACTGCACCGAAGCGGTAGTACCGCTCTCCCAGGCGGCAGTAAAAAATTACTGCCACGTGGGGGCGGTAGTACCGTGCTCCCCTAACGCGGTAGTACCGCAGCTGGCTGCGGTAGTACCGTGAGCTCAAGAAAATGCATGTTTCAACACACGAAAAGAGGTCTTTGCAAAGAAACTTTTTGCACAAACGACACCACAAGAACACGAACAACCCAAAGGCAGAAAGACAACAAGAAGCAACCGCGCAACCCAACCTCTCAAAAGAGAGGGCGGTGGCTGGAGCCACCTATGTTTGAGTTAGTTGGTATGGCACCGCGAAGAATTATCCTTGGGCCCATGACCAAAACTCGTCTTTGAACCACAAGTACCATCAAAAATGGCTAATGTGAAAGAGTTGATCGATTTATGCATAATGGGGGGAGGGAGAGTTCATTGAGAGAACAACACTCCCCCTATGTCCATGCCTACATCTAAACTAGACAACAAGTTGAGTGTGGCGGGGGGTGCAAGGGTTCAAGTCACATTGCTCGAATCAATGATATTTAGCTCATGCCTTAACTCGCGAAATCTTGCTTCATCCAAGGGCTTCGTGAAAATATCTGCAAGGTTATCATGAGTGTTGACATACTTGAGCTCGATCTCCCCTCACTGAATGTGATCCCGGATGAAGTGATACCGAATCTCAATATGCTTCGTCTTGAAGTGTTGCACCGGGTTGAGAGAAATCTTGATGGCACTTTCATTGTCACACCAAAGAGGCACTTTGTCACAAAGGACACCGTACTCCTTTAAAGTTTGCCTCATCCATAAGAGTTGTGCACAACAACTACCGGCTGCCACATATTCCGCTTCGGTGAACGAGAGAGAGACACAACTTTGCTTCTTGGAAGACCAACTTACCAAAGAGCAACCAAGAAATTGGCACCCTCCGGAAGTGGACTTCCTATCCACCTTGTCTCCCGCCCAATCAGAATTCGTGAATCCTTCAAGCTTGAAGTTAGCTCCGTTTGGGTACCATAGGCCAAAGTTTGGGGTATGAGCCAAATATCGAAAGATTCGCTTGACCGCCACAAAGTGGCTTTCCTTTGGTGCGGCTTGGAACCGTGCACACATTCCCACACTCAACATGATATCCGGTCTAGATGCACAAAGGTAAAGCAAGGAACCAATCATAGAGCGATATACCTTTTGATCCACCGCTTTACCATTGGGATCAATGTCAAGTTGGCACTTGGTGGGCATCGGAGTAGAGGCCGGCTTGACATCACTTAGCTCGAATCTCTTAAGCATGTCTTGAGTGTATTTGGCTTGGTTGATGAAGGTACCTTCTCTTCTTTGTTTGATATCAAAACCAAGGAAGAACTTCAACTCTCCCATCGAAGACATCTTGAACTTAGAGGTCATGAGAGCGGCAAATTCTTCATTGAAAGCATTGTTAGGGGAACCAAAGATAATGTCATCAACATATAGTTGGCACACAAACAACTCCCCTTTAACCTTCTTAGTAAAAAGAGTGGGATCGATTTGCCCTACTTCAAATCCACGATCTTGTAACAACTCGGTAAGGTGGTCATACCACGCACATGGGGCTTGTTTAAGGGCATAGAGTGCCTTATCGAGTTGATACACATGATCCGGGAAGTAGGGATCCTCGAACCCGAGGGGTTGCTTGACATAAACCAACTCATTAATAGGACCATTAAGAAAAGCACTTTTCACATCCATTTGTTGTAACTTAAAGTTGTGATGGGAAGCATAAGCAATCAACAAACGAATGGATTCAAGGCGAGCAACGGGAGCAAAGGTTTCACTGTAGTCGATACCCTCGACTTGGGAGTAGCCTTGTGCTACCAATCTTGCCTTGTTGCGAATGATGTTCCCATGAGCATCTTGCTTGTTCTCGAAGATCCACTTGGTTCCAATGACGTTATGGTTCCCCGAAGGCCTTGGCACCAACCTCCACACCTTGTTGTACTCGAAGTTGTTGAGTTCTTCATGCATGGCATTGAGCCAATCCGAGTCTTCGAGCGCCTCATAGACCTTTTGGGGTTCAACACAAGAGACAAACGTGTGATGTTCACAATAGTTTGCTAATTGTCTACGAGTGCTTACCCCCTTTCTTAGGATTCCAACCACATTCTCCATGAGATGGCCTTTGGTGGTGAGCTTGGAAGCAATCTTTGCGGCACGACGCTCTAATTCCTCCTCGGATGTGGAAGGAGGAGGGTTAACTTGATCATCTTGAGCGCCGTCTTGAGCTTGTTCTTGATCTTGAGCTTGCTCATGATCTTGAACTTGCTCGAGGGGGAGAACTTGACCTTGGGAATCATTTGGAGGTTCACCATCATCTTGAGATTGATCTTGCCCTTGGTCTTGTTCCCGAGGTTGAGGGCCTACACTTTGTTCTTCGGAAGCGTGTGGGTCTTGAGTAGGTGAAGGCTCCACTTGAGTGGAACATTGTCCTTCTCCTTCGGCCACAAGGGGTTCCTCAATGGGTAGAATATGGCCAATACCCATTCTTCTTATGGCTTGGGGAGGAATTTCATCACCTACATCACAAGTACCACTTTGCTCCACTTGGGAGCCGTTATTTTCGTCAAACTCCATGTTACACATCTCCTCAATGAGTCCGGTGGACTTGTTGAGAACACGGTAAGCATGAGAGTTTGTAGCATAACCAACAAATATGCCCTCATAAGCTCTAGCCTCAAATTTAGACAAACGGACACCTTTCTTGAGAATGAAACACTTACACCCGAACACCCGGAAGTACTTGAGATTGGGCTTGTTTCCGGTGAGTATCTCATAAGGAGTCTTGTTCAAGCCTTTGCGGAGATAGAGCCGATTGGATGCATGACATGCGGTGTTGATGGCTTCGGCCCAAAATTTGTATGGAGAGTTGAACTCCGCCATCATGGTCCTTGCCACATCCATCAACGTCCGGTTCTTCCTCTCCGCAACACCATTTTGTTGAGGGGTATATGGTGCAGAATATTGATGCTTGATCCCCTCATCACTAAGAAACTCATCCAAGGTGTAGTTCTTGAACTCGGTGCCGTTGTCACTTCTTATTGTCAGGATCTTTGCATTATGTTGATGTTGAGCTTCATTTGCAAAGTCGATGACGGTTTGTTGAGTCTCACTCTTCCTCTTGAAGAAGTATACCCAAGTGTATCTTGAATAATCATCCAGAATCACCAAGCAATACTTTCTACCCCCAAGACTATCAAAGGATGGAGGCCCAAAGAGGTCCATGTGAAGGAGCTCCAAGGGTCTCTTTGAGTAGATGATAGTCGTGGGAGGGTGAGCCGTCTCGTGAAGCTTTCCTTCGATACACGCACTGCAAGCATGATCTTTGGCAAAACTAACATTTGTTAGTCCACGGACATGGTCCCCCTTGAGAAGACTTTGCAAAGATCTCATATTGACATGGGCTAAACGGTGATGCCAAAGCCATCCCACATCAACTTTAGCCATTAGGCATGTCGCGGTCTTAGTGGGTTGCTCCGAAAAGTTAATCACATAGAGACCGTTTTCGACATGCCCAACAAAGGCTACTTTAAGAGTCTTTCTCCACAAGAGGGACGCGGTATCAATGTCAAAGAAGGTTGCAAAGCCCATAAGTGCGAGTTGACGAACGGAAAGTAAATTGAACGCAAGGGACTCAACAAGCATGACTTTCTCGATCGTTAGATCATGAGAAATGACAACCTTGCCAAGACCCAATACCTTAGAATGTGAGGCATCACCCCACTCAACATTGGTGGGCATAGATGGGATCTTTTGCATGTCCACCACCAAGTCTTTGCTCCCGGTCATATGATTTGTTGCTCCATTGTCGAGAAACCATGATCCCCCACCGGAAGCAAACACCTACAAGAGATCAATGCTTGGTTTTAGGTACCCATTTAGTAATGGGTCCTTTGATGTTAGTAACAAGGGTCTTAGGCACCCAAATAGACCATTCAATGTACTCATAAGAAGAACCAACAAATTTAGCATAAACATGCCCATCACTAGCACGGCACAACACATAAGAGGGGTTAAAGTCGCCGGCTTTGTTGGGAGAGTTGGCTTTGCCCTCTTTGGCATCACCACTCTTCGCATTGTTCTTCTTCTCCTTAGGAGCACCCTCTCCCTCCTTCACAAAGGTTTGCTTGAGTGGGGGAGGTCGTTTGGTCTTGTTATTCTTCTCCTTGTTCTTCTTTTTGTTCTTGGACTTGGGTGAGAACCCAACTCCCTCCTTGCCCACAACTTCCTTTTGATTGCTCAAAAGGTCATTTAGGTTCTTCTCGCCTTGTATGCATGACACAAGACCTTTCTCGAGTTGTTCCTTCAACTTGGCATTCTCCTCCACAAGATGCACATGCTCACAACATGGGTTAGTAGCATTTGCATCATCAATTAAGACCATGTGAGGAAATGTGGCCTTTTCCTTGGTTAGCTTAACTTGGAGTTGAGCATGAGACTCCTTGAGGTTTGCATGAGCACCTTTCAAGACCTTATGGGCCTTGTCAAGTACATCAAACTCCTCCTTGAGTCTAGCATGATCAACCACAAGTTTAGCCTTCTCGGAAGTTAGAACACGAGACACAAGAAGAGCATGATCAAGATCTTTCTTTAATTTGGCATGGTCATCGTTGTGTGACTCCTCAAGAGCCAAACGATGCCCACGCTCTTCCTCAAGAGCATTAGAGAGATCCGATATCTCATCGGCATAGTCACGACTATGACCTTCCATCTTAGAGATGGTTTCTTCGTGAGCCTCGATCATGTCATTGGCTTCACCAAGTTGTTCCAAGAGAGCAACGAAGTGCTTCTTGGATTTGCCCTTGAGCTTACTCATGAAGGACTCAAATTCATTTACCTCCTCATTAGACCCCTTACCATCATCAAAGCCATCCGTTGAAGGAGGATTAGGAATAATGGTGGTTTTGATGTTGGGGGTTACCTTGTTGGTGGCTTTAGCCATGAGGCACTTGGCGGTGATGTTCTCATTGGGTGAATCGAAGAGAGACACCCGGGGAGTTGTGGCAATGGCAACGGATGCCATAGCCGTTGCTTCACTATCTTCATCATCATCGTCATCCTCACGGTATTCTTCTTGAACTACCAACCCGCGTGTAGGAGTCTTCTTGGTGAAGTTGTTCTTGTTTGGGAAGGACTTGGCTTTGTCTTTTTGGATGAACTTGCCACCATTGTCTTCCCGCTTCTCGTAAGGACAATCCGCAATGAAATGGCTCACATTGCCATAGTTGAAACAAGTTCTAACTCGTTGCTTGCCCTTGAGGCCACTTGAGTTGTTCTTGTTGAAGTTGGGTCTTGTATTCTTCTTACTCCAAAATTGTCTTGAGGCAAGAGCCATGTGCTCATGATAATCATACTTCGAGTCTTCGGGGTTGCTCTCCTCATCTTCCTATTCTTCTTGTTCTTCCACACTAACCTTGTCCTTCAAGGCAAGGTTGGGCTTCTTTGCCCTTTGAGAACGGAGCACCGCATTGTCGGCGGTCTTGTCCAAGATGCTCATTGCAACGAACTCATCCAACACTTAACTTGAGGTCATGGAGTGGAAGTCCGGTCTTTGACGAATGATGGAGGACATGGCCTTGTTGTAGGGCATCATGGCCTTGAGGAACTTGCGCTTGATCCAATTGTCATCCGTGTCCTTGCTCCCATGATCTCGGAGTGCGACCGCGAGTTTGGTCACTCTTTGAAAGATCTCACGAGGTTCTTCATCTTCTTTCATTGCAAACCCATCGGCTTCATCTTGCACCACTTCATAGTTGGAGCGTTGAATGCTAGCACTTCCTCGATAGAGAGACACAACACATTTCCATGCGTCTTTAGCCATGGCATGAGGACGAAGATGAGGGAAATCTTTGGGAAGGATTGCATCTTGGATGATGAAGAGAGCACTCTCATTGAATTGATTATCCACGGCTTCTCGAGGGGTGAAGTTGCTTGGGTCATGTGGATAGAAACCTTCTTCTATAATTATCCAAAGATTAGTATTCACATGTTTTAAATGACGCTTGAAACGATAAACCCAAGCATCAAAATCCTCATTTTTCACAATCTTAGGAGGGGGACCGGCATGATTTAAATGAGTAGTAGGAATCGGTCCACCATAAGTAGGAGGTTCCACATGGGCATAGATGCCGGAGCCATTCCTACCACTAGTAGAAGGACCTTTTTCACTATTAGCTTCCCCCCTTGTCGGAGGTGGCATCCGTCACCTTGTTAGTGGGATCACCCACTTTCATCGCCGAGGTGGATAGTTTAAGCCCTTCTAGGAATTCAGAAAACATGCTTTTAACCTCGGCCGTCATGGAGGTTTTCAATGTGTCTAAAGCCACATTGAATTCCTCATGTGAGACCGAGGTTTCCCCATCGGCCGTAGATGAGATAGTATTCACACTGGAGTGCTCCTCCGCACCGTCGTTGGTGCCAACCATACTCTTCGGACGACAAAGTCCTTAATAAAGAGACGAGGCTCTGATACCAATTGAAAGGATCGATATGGTTGACTAGAGGGGGGTGAATAGGCAACTAACAATTTTCAAGCTTTTCTTTAACAATTTAATCCTTGCAAGAAAATAGGTTGTCTAGAGATGCAACTACGTGGACAACCTATATGATGCAATGACAACTAGCACACAAGCAAGCAATAGATACAACACAAGTAAGCTTGCAAAAGTAAAGGCACGAAATAACCAAGAGTGGAGCCGGTGAAGACGAGGATGTGTTACCGAAGTTCCTTCCTTTTAAGGGGAAGTACGTCTCCATTAGAGCGGTGTGGAGACACAATGCTCCCCAAGAAGCCACTAGGGCCACCGTAATCTCCTCACGCCCTCACACAATGCGAGATGACGTGATTCCACTATTGGTGCCCTTGAAGGCGGCGACCGAACCTTTACAAACAAGGATGGGGCAATCTCCACAACACTTGGAGGCTCCCAACAACACCACGAAGCTTCACCACAATGGGATATGGCTTCGAGGTGACCTCAACCGTCTAGGGTGCTCAAACACCCAAGAGTAACAAGATCCGCTAGGGATTAGTGGGGGAATCGAATATCTCTTGGTGGAAGTGTAGATCAGGCCCTTGTCACCCAATCCCGAGCAAATCAACAAGTTTGATTGGCTAGGGAGAGAGATCGGGACAAAATGGAGCTAGAAGCAACAATGGAGCTTGGAGGTGGAAGAGGTAGTCAACTAGAGGTAGGAGACGCCCCTTATATAGTCATGGAAAAGATCCAACCGTTATCCACATGTTCAGCCTGCGACAAGCGGTACTACCGCTCCTGGGGCACGGTACTACCGCAAGGCCACGCGGTACTACCATGGAGGACCATGGTACTTCCGCGGCAGCAGCAGAGGCCGGGACTTGCCTGACTTGGGTGCAGTACTACCGCTTGCGCGGTACTACCGCTCCCACTTGCGGTACTACCGCAAGGCAGGAACGTCACTGCCTACGAAGAGCGCGGATGAAATAAATTACATCCGTGCCTACTTCCGCTGAAAATGCAACAGTGCAAAAATTACATCCGCTCCTACTACTGTGACGCAGCGGTACTAGGTATGAGGGCCACGGTACTATGACTTCGGGGGAGCGGTACTACCGTGGCCTCCCGCGGTACTACCGCGCAGGACGTGCGGTACTACCGTGGGGGCGCGGATGTAAAAAAATTACATCCGCCCCTACTACTGTACCGGAGCGGCACTAGGCCTGGGAGCCACGGTACTAAGGCTCCAGATGAGCGGTACTACCGTGACTCCCAGCGGTACTACCGCAGGTGCTTGCGGTACTACCGCTCCTTAGAGCAGTACTACCGCAAGTACAGTAGTAGCCGTCAGATTTAGGCACAGCTAGGATAACGGAGAGATGCTCCAAAGTGCAAAGGAAAGGAAGGACATGTGTACGTGTTGATTCCACCCGAACCTTTCCGACGCGGACCCCCTCTTAATAGTACGGCTCTCCTACGACTCAAATCCACCAAAGAGAAACGTAAAACAATGCCGTCTTCAATAGTCTTCGAGGGGCATCAAATCGTCTCGTGCCTAGAGATGAACCGTCTGAGAAACTAAAGGCACACGATTAGTCCGCAACAACATTGTCATCAATCACCAAAACACTTAAGGGATAAATATGCTCTTATAACCGGGTTAGTTAAAACGGATTGTATGGGGTGCGGCTGGTAGTAGGTGTCTCGCCTCCTCTGATTCACCCTGTTGCACCTCTTTTCCATCCTCTGATTCACTCTACTGTGAAGTAGGTGCCTCGCCTCCTCGGCACTCAACAAGAGCTAAGGTGAGCTACTGTCTGTTCTCTGCCCATAATGTTTTTCCATTTTTTTATGTTTTTCTCCATAGTTGTTAATCAGTTAATCCCGCACTGGATTGGGTGGTAGCATTGTCTACTGGATGCTTACCAGTTGAATCATCTGGGCTAAGAACATGTACTCTATTTTGATCTCTCTACCAAAGAAGCTGCCACTGGAAGCCACTTCACTCTACACTGACGACCGTGCCATCCTATATTCTACCATTATCTGTATGAATTGTTATATAAGGTTTGCTCATCTTTTGTGAACTTACTTTCCATGGACGTTTTGTGTTAGCATCCCAGATTGCTAAATGCAGAGTCTTGCTATTGTATGTCTCACACAATATCAATATTATTGCTAATTCTGGTTGCATCCTACCAAATGTTTAAGTGAATACTACTATCTATTTGCCAGTTAGATATACTTACCTGCATGCTCTGCATTTCCGCCTGATTCTATAAAACGTCTGCTACCGGGTTAGCTAAAACGGACCATAAATAAAACAAATAAAGATGTAGGTAGGCCGGGGTGCAGTATGCCATGGATGCACAATACTTGGCAATTGTTTGAAATTCTCTTTATGTAGCTATAGTCTACAGTCATACTGTTGTTGAGATCTTGCTGTCACTGAATAATCAGTTCAAGTGACGAGTTATATTGTCATTCCAAGTATCTTCTTGCAATATTAGTAGCTTAGAGAATAAAACCCTCTGTTTTTTTACCCTCTCTCCACTTTTATTTATTCAGAAGAGATGCTGAAACAAATTCAAGAGGATCGAGATGTGCTTATGTTCTACCATTTTGCTTTCAAGAGGGGAAGATAAAGAGGAGGCATGGTGAAGAGGAGAAGTGGAAGAAGGCCATCAACTATGCACCTACCGGCTCTTCCTCGCCTGGGTACTACCGTGCATGCATTTCCTGATAAGCGAAAGAGGGAGGCATGATGGGCAATATAGCGCAGTGGATGTCACTTTATAATAAGTTGGATTTGTGGTAAGTTTAATTATGTTTCCTTTGTTTGCATACATCATGTTTCATTATTATATGACATATTAGACTGATTGACAGTTTGACCAAGCTTAGCTGTGTAGAAACTTGAGAATAAATTCATTGTTTTGTACAACTTTTAATTAAATGGTTGTGTAAGATAAATTTGGTTTATTATATGTCAACTATCTTTTGCAACATTATAGTGTTAAACTGACACTTGTGGTGCCCTGCAAATTAGGTCTTCATTGTGTTGTCTTTGTCCAATTCCCAGTAACTAATTTACTCTTTGGCTGCACGTTTGGGTGCTTAGGGTTCCCATTGTTTGAACAACCTTTTGAAATTCTAATTTAGTCGGGTTATTTGTTAAGAGTCGGCATTTTATATGAAAAGGAAAGCAACCTTTTTTATATGTACTGTCGTTATTTTGGATATGTTGGCCTTTCTTACACTGGACGGCTGGTGGAGTTTCAAACAGTATATGGAGCTTAAATCCTATTTTTCTGGCCCCTTGTAGATTTACAATCCACTTGCTAGATATGCACATTCCATTTTTTTCTATCATGCTCATATTTTTTTACACCAGAACTCCAAAAGATCTGTCCCCTGTACTATTTACTTTTATGCTTTTACATTGATAAACATGCTTTTGTGGCACTGGACAAGAATAGCTCTAGGATTTGGTGCTTATAGTTTGATGTCAACTACTTTTACTGATTGTTCGTATATTTACAGATAGTGTGCATTACGGCAGGCCCCTGGATAACTATGCTCTTCATTGTAAATTGGACGTGATTGGTCAGTAAGATACACAACAATTTTTGGAACTTATATCTTTACTTCGTCGAAGCGGATCGGTTTTTCCTTACAAAAATGTGCAGCTATTTTCACCTGAATTTATTTAAAGGAGTCATAGAAATTTCAAATTTCTGAAATAAGATGATCTGGCTTGTATTTAAAGATATGTTGCAAGTTTATTATCATGAGAAGATTTTCTTTCCTTTGACTTTCTAAAAGAATAAACAATTTCATAGGACTTTCGGGAAATATGAAAGCCCAACTATTGCTTTGCCATCATAAATTCTGGTACCATCTCACCCCCTTCTGCTCCAGATCAAGCAGGCAGCAGCGACACTACAAACCAGTGATAAAGATTATCCCCAGATGTAAGTATAAGATTCAACTTGATGAACTATCTTTCACTATTTAGGTTTATATTATGATGATTATAACCGCCGCTTCTTGCAACTACAGAGATGTGAAAACAAGAAGCCCGCATCACCATCGCCATGACTCAAATACCCCGAGCTCAGGATGTGCCTAAGTAAATCTTACATCCTAAAATCACAAACTTGTTGTGAGATTTCCAACAATCATATGTGTCTTGGGCGAGTCCACCCTGATAATGTTTTTTAGAAATCACAAGTAAAGATTATGTTTAGTTTCCTATATTCTTTGCCTGCTTAATTGCTATGAAATTTTTCAATGTCAGATTACTATCCACACATATATGCTTTTTGTCGAAGTATGATGGTTAGCTTGAATTATGTCATCTTGATTATGTGCCATTTTTCTTTTGATCATTTTCTTACAATATGAAAATTCGTGCTTAAATTTGATTAAGGTTAAGAGTTCTGCTTAGGCTAATGTTTCTTTTTTGATTTTGAGTTCGTTTTCCTTTTCCATAGGATGGCTATGATAGAAAAAAACATTGTACTATCATGGTAAATTATATGTTGTTGCATAATTTGTTCAGATAGGGTTTTATCTGTAGCCTGGAGGCTTTGAGCATTTGCCAACTGAGCTTGTATTTGTGTTCAAGTAATGAAAGATAACCAGACTCACCTTTGCATATATTTTTGTCGACAAAATTGAATCATGTACTGAACTTGCGCTGAATATGTTCATGTTTGTGTTCCAATGGGAAGCTTATTTTTGGTAACTGATATTTGATTCCATATTATCTTTTTTGTAAGTAGTGCATGTTCGTGTTTGTATATTAATGGGAAGCAAAAAATGTTCCTGTTAAATTCCTACAAGGTAACCATACTCACCTTCGCATATACTCCCTCCGTTCCTAAATATAGGTCTTTGTAGAGATTTCACTATGGACTACATACAGAGCAAAATGAATGAATCTACACTCTAAAATGCATCTACATACATCCGTATGTGGTTCATAGTGGAATCTCTCCAAAGACTTATATTTAGGAATGGAGGGAGTACTATTTTCTGAAAAGAATTGAATCATGTACTAAACTTGCACTAATTATGTTCGTGTTTGTGTTTCAACTAGAAGAAAAATTCATTTATGTTAATTCGATGCAAGGTAACCAGACTCACCTTTGCATATGTATTTTAGTTGAAAGAAAATTGAACCATATCTGTTGGGTACCGGCAAGGGCATCTATTGGTTCCTTCTGTTACTTTATTCAGCTTCTATTGGCTTCATTTTCGTATGTTTTTCCTGATTAAGATGTGCGATATCTCCTGATTCCATCGGTGCAGTGGGCAGCTAGAAAGAGGGACATGGCAGCATCCGGCGACTCCCAACCCTCGCGAGCTCGGACCCTCGCCGCCTTCTTTGCTTCTCGGCCCCTCTTGTGTTCCTCATTGGTGTGTGCAGCCACACCAGTGCTGCCCCAACTCCCACGCTGTCAAGCCCATTTCCCTCGCCCCTAACCTAGGGCTGGGGGAGCTCGCTGTCGTCTGCCTCATTGGCCCACCTACCGCGCACCGGGAAGGAGCTCTTCTCTGGGAAGACACATATGTCATTGCCGTTCCATCAGAAGGAGGGCACCATCACCCAGCCACCCGGGTTTCTCTCTCTCTCTCTCTCTGATGTCAACTTGATTTCCTCATTTTTTAGTATTGTAGGCTTTGCTTATCAAATTGCAATTGTTTATGGTGCTTTTTTATAATATATGTTTCTAATCTAATCTCTTTGTGCTGAATTAATTGTTGTGGTCACAAGTTAATCTTTTGGCATGTCTTCACTGAAGGAGGCTTGTGGGTTTACCTTAAGCATCTTATCTTAAACAATGGTCAACATTAACTATTCAGTTAGGCACCCAGTAGAGGTTTACCTATCATTGTATCAAAGAGCTTACTATTTCCATTTGCCCAACAAAGTTTTGAGGTATTCCATCATAATTATCTAATTGTAATGCTTTTATGATGCAGGACTAATATCTTGTGATGTGGCTTTCTTGTATCCCATTTGCCCTGCTGCTCCTGAAAGATATACCATTTTGTTGGTGTTTACTGGTTAATCCTTTTGCATATTTTTATGGATGGATACTCGATGTGCTCGGTTCATACCATTGCTGATACTTGCCTTTTCTTGCTGATTTCCCAAATCATGCACATAGCTTTTTTAGTATGGGTTAGGCAATATCCCTTTGTAAAAAAAATATGCATGTCACCTTTTGTATGAGTAAAATATTCATTAGCATTGTAGTGGACATATGCTCTTTGTACTAAATTTGATGTTTTCTACTGAACCATATTTAGCTTGTAATGGATTTCGATTCTTTGTACGAGACTAATGCTTCCCTGAGAAATAGCAGATGTTGGATCATTGCCTTAGACAGTCTTCCTCATGTGTCTTTGAGAAATCTTTTTTTGTGCCACCTTCATTGCAATTCCTCATGTGTCTTTGAGAAATCCTAATGCTGAATCAGTGGCTCAATTTTTCCTTTTGTATCTATTTGGCGCCGCTCTACCTACATCTTTCTTTGTACCACCTTCATTGCAATTACGAGTACAATGTTTGGTCGGGCATAAGGTTGGACTGCTTTGAGTTGTTTACATGGCTCGCTTTGAGTTGTTTTAATTTTGATGAAAATGCCTGTTGGATTGTTACATGGTGATGTTGTTCCTGCATCTTTGATTTGATACCTTTATTACCAGGTTGGATACGACCGCACCCGGCAGGGGTGCGGGGGTGCGGCAAGCCGCGGTTTCCATCTAGTTGCTCAAAACCACCAGATCTGTGGCTAGGGTACTCCAAAACTACATAACAAAGACCACCACTTCTGTGGCAAGTGAATAACACATAGCACTAAACGCGCTGTGACCCGCAACTAAGTTGGAATCTGATATGCCTGGCCCGCCTGTCGGGACCACGTGGCCAGGTGAAAGTGCGTTATATCGACTAGAGGGGGGGTGAATAGGCGATTTTTATGAATTCTTCACTGAGGAATTTGATGGTGAGGAAATTCCTAAATGAAGAACTACTTGCAGCGGAATAAGTACTCAGAAAGGAACATAACAGAACACAAGCATAGTCATCATGATGAAATGAAGACAAGCAAGGAGTACAGAAAGCGTAAGCACGGGATAACACAAGGGAGAAGACAAACAAATTGAAGAAATAGAACTGAGGAAATGAGAAAGTCTTCAGTCAAAGTCTTCAAACAGTTATGAACAGGCACACAACAACATACATGAGGAATTTAAAGAGTTGAGGAAATAGAACCAGTAAGCTCGGTGAAGACAATGATTTGGTAGACCAGTTCCAACTGTTGTCTCAGTTGTACATCTGGTTGGAGCGGCTGAGTATTTAAACTCGAGGACACCCAGTCCCGGACACACAGTCCTCACCATATTCTCCTTGAGCTAAAGTCACACAGACCTCGCCCAATCACTCATGGTAAGTCTTCAGGTGACTTCCGAACCTTCACAAACTCGGTCAATCGGCGATCCACAATTCCTCTTGGATGCTCTAGACCTTGACGCCTAACCGTCTGGAAGAAACACAGTCTTCAAAGGAGACAAGCGTCGGATCCACGCAGGATCAATCTCTTTAGTGATGCTCAATCACTTGGGGTTTTGTAGGTTTGGGTTTGGGATTTCCTCACTTGATGATTTTCACTCAAAGTCCTCGGAGGATGGGTTGCTCTCAAATGACAAGTGTCAGTTTCTCTCGGAGCAGCCAACCAACTAGTGGTTGTAGGGGCGGCTATTTATAGCCTAGGGAGCAGCCCGACATGATAAGACATAAATGCCCTTGTCTGATATGACCGTTAGGTGGGTAGATATTTTGGGACAGCTGGCGCGTAGCACAACAACGGTCGGAATACTTGAGGTTCGAATCCCTCAGGGCTATCATGTTCCTCACTTGGTAGGCAATCCGCACTGGCGAATTCCTAACTCTTCAGTCAGAACAAATTCCTCAGAGATCAGAAGAACTTCGTCTCTGTCACTGAAGAATATGGCTGAATTGTGCGAGATTTCCAATGGCTTCACTCGAAGGGATTGGTAGGAGTAGGATTTGAGTTGACACTACAAAAAAATACACTTCCGTGATGATACGTGTTTCTCATAGTAGGTCGTGTTTTTTGTCATGCATGTACATCCATGACAAATTTATGACAGAATCAAGATAGTCATACCTGTGCTGTGGTAGAAGTGTTCGATGACATTACCAAAATTATCATCACGGAAGTGTCCACTTCCATGACGATAAATCGCGCGTCAAAGAAGTGTTTTCGTCAAGGGTGACCGACACGTGGCATCCACCGTAACGGAACACCCTTAAGTTATCGGGTCAGGTTTTGGATCCGATAACCCGTTAACAGCCCCGACCAATGGGGATTTTCCACGTGTAAAATCATCATTGTCTGGAGGAAACATGTGCCGGCTCATCGTTGGGACAGATGTCATCAACTCGTTGGACAGAAGGCGCCTATGATACGTTGACACGTGGCACGGCCAATCAAGTTTAAATGGGCCGGCCCAACTAAAGGCCAACAAGATTTGGCGGCCCATAATGGGCCGGCCCAGTTAAAGTCCCACGAGATTTTGCGGACTATAATGGGCTGGCCCAGCTAAAGGCCCACAAGATTTCGCGGGCCATAATAGGCCGGCCCAGGTAAAGGCCCACAAGATTTTTGTGTGCCATAATGGGCCGGCCCAGGTAAAGGCCCACAAAATTCTTGCGAAACATAATGGGCCGGACCAGCTAAAGGCCCACGAGATTTCGCCGACATTAATGGGCCGGCCCAGCTGTAGGCCCACAAGATTTTGAGGACCCTAGTAGGCCGGCCCATTAACTGGTTGCCATGTTTTGGGCCAAATGTCGGCCCATAATTGATCCTGTCCATTAATGGCCTGCCACATTCCGGGCCTAGTAATGGCCCATATAAGATCCGACCCGTTAAAAGCCTCTCACTTTCTGGGCCAAATCACGGCCCAGATCAGGTCCGGCCCTTTAAGAGGCTTTGGGCTCAATTATGGCCCATATCAGATTCGGCCCATTGACTGGACGCTATGCTTGTGGGCCCACTTGCTAAAGGCCCATTTAGTAATTCGGCCTGATATTAGTTTCGGCCTGTTAAGGGCCCATTTAACATTTCGGCCCTATATTAATTTCGGCCTGTTAAAAGCCCGTCATATAGTTGGGCCTAACTACGGCCCGGTTTGCATCCGGCCTGCTCGCAGCCGATATCTGATTGGGCCAAACAAGGACCGAGACAACTTTGGCCTGTTAAAAGCCCGTGAATTGATTCGCACAATCATGGACCGGGGTCCATTTCGGGCTGCCGCCGGCCCGTGAGCTATTCGGCACGTTTGAGGCCCAGCCTACTTCTCAGCCTCCTAAAAGCCCATTGAGTTTTCTTGCGAAAAGAGGGTCGATGGTTACTCGGCCTATTAAAGGCCCGAATCTACTAGTGGGACAGTTTGACGGGGCCCATGATGCGGATCATACATCGTGATTGCATGACGGCCCAATTATGTACCGTAATTTTACGGTTTGGCCGGTTTACTGCGAAGACAGGATATATATACAGTAAAATAACTGCAGCGTCGTGAATAAGAAAAAACATAAACTATACAATAAAGAAATTACGGCATATTAAATCCACTGGGCATCAAAGTTCGCCACTATGATAATAAAGCACAAGCAGACAGCAGATTACATACACTGGGCATCAAAGATCGCCACCAGTGCAAATAAACACGCCGACAAAATAATATACAAAACTGACAGCACTTCAATAGAGTTCAAGAAAGGTTAGCCCTGCTGGGGAGCTGTAGCGCAAGCAGCTGAGCAAGATGATGAGACTGCGCTTGTTCAACACTTATATCTTCCTCACTCTGAAAGATAAACAACCAGACAGATGACAGGTTTTGCACATAAAAGTATCAGTGCTGACAATTCATCACATTTCTTACTGACGAATAAAGTGATACAGTTTAAAATTGCATTAACACAATATGGTATTGTTCAGGTCAAGACATGGCAGGAATTGACATTGTGAAGGAGTTGGCAGCTTCACGACACCATTGGATTACAGATCAAGAACTCATAAGTATCAATGGTTAGTGTGCTGTCAATTTATCCCATTTCAGATTGGCAAATAAAGAGGCGGTTTAAATAATAGTAGAATGATATGACATTGTTCATAGTTAAGACATTGCAGAATATGACATTGTGCTGTAGTGGGTAGGTTCACTACACCACTGGATTACGGATGAAGAACAGAAGCATACATGCAGTGCAAAAGAAGATCACTTGCTCTGTATAGTTTAATTTACATGGTATGAAGAAGGAACTTGGTTGTACAACTGAAAACTTAAATTGAGAAGGACAAACTTTTGTTTATGAACTACATAATAAACTTTAAACATGCAATTTGATGAAAACACCAAAAATAAACAGCTGTTGCAGTCATGCCTAACCAAATATACACAACAAAGTTTGAAGGCTTGAGAAGGACAAACTTACATTACTGGTGAAGACAGGCTCTATAAAGCCCTTGTCCATGCTGATGGGGGGGGGGGTAATTCAAGAAGTTTACCACATAATGTTCTTCATAAGCATTGCCTTTATTCTACATTTCGTTAAGAGTAAATATAGATGTGATAATATATGAAAAAATGGAGAATATTTAAGATAAGATGAACAGTGATGCTACATAACCAAGTAGCTATAAATGTATGTGCAGCAATACAGGCAAAAGGCACAGCCAAGAGCAATGCACAGCTAAACTTCTTCAGTACCAACCTTCTGGTAAGAGTAAATATAGATCTGATGTGTAGAAAATGGAGGGCAAAGGAAAATAAGCTGCAGAGTGATGGTACATGAACAACTACCTGTCAATATAAGTACACTGATAAAGGACAGCATGTACTTACAAGAACAATGCAGAGCTAAAAAATTCATTGGCATTGGATATATTCTACACCAATGTAACCATTCATACAGATCAGATAATTTGGAGCGAACAATTGATAAGCAAGCTATCATGCATACTGCTGTCATATAATGAACCAGGTATGTATGTAAGTACAGTGATACAGGACAATAGGTACTAACAAGAGCAAAGCAGCGGGCAGCATATTTGCGATATCCTGTCGTTCTTTTCAAACCGGAATTCTTCTTCGAGCTGATTTCCTGCAAAAAAGATCCATAAGGCACATGCGGAAAAGTAGAAGTTCAAATTGTCATGTGATTTCATAAACAGTACCTCATCCTGGGAACGAGACCAGTGCATAACAAGGTTTATCCATTCAATGTCTTCTAAATTTAGCATAGGAGACTTCACCAGAAATTCGTTTACAGACTTGCCATCAAAGTGTGATTTCCTCAGGTAACATCGATACTGCTGCAATGCTTCCTTGAAAAGCACAAGCAAACTTTGCTCTTCATGACTATCCAGATTGACCCTCACCTAGTTACAACAATGTAATGTAAATCATTGATGTGTTCGATCAGCAGAAAACAGGAAAATAATAACCATGAATAATAGCACTTACATGTAAGTTGGACAGGAAGATGTGAAAATGGTGTTTGTCTTCACTATAATATTCACATGATGGGAATATATGCACGTAGTCCCTAACAACATTGAAAGCATTGTCTTTTAAACTGGGAATAAATGGAATGGGGTTCCAATCTGCAGGAATTGGCTGTCTCTGCAGTTGGGATAGGTCTTCGGCCGGTGGACTTGCTATACTTTTTGCTGGAGTGGGATTTTTCTGTGGTACGAGTGGTGCTATGGCAAATGAAATCGGTATACCTTTTGCTGGAGTGTAGGTCCTATGTGGTGGGGCTAGTGGTGTGGCCAGTGAAGTATGGGTACAGTCTGCTGGAGTCGGTCCTATGTTTTGTGTCACTGGTTGTACATCCAATATAAGTGGGGCGTTGTCTGATTTCTCCGGCACCGCCACGTTTTTCAAGGACTTTGCTGGTGCTCCTTCAGGTTCAGCAATCACCCTCTTCCTTTTTGATGTCTGATGCACAAGAACAACATTTGAGTGGAGAAACATGGTATGACGACAGATGGAATATGTATTGATAATGGATGGGCATAGCATCTCGAGTTATATGATGAGTAAACTAAGCAGATGGTGGTGCAACAAAGTAGAAGAAATGCAAGACAACATATGCAAGATACATGCAATCAATAAAACCTTGCCAAATTAGAACATGCACCTTGATGGGTGAACAGGACAGGCCATCTGCCTTTGACTCCTTGAGGTTAGAATAGTCATTAGAATGATATTCTGAACAAGAATCAACAGGTGGGAAGCGTATGAGTTTCATTGCTTCCAAAATGGCACTCAATGCCTTGGTGCCAATTTTGTAAGTCATTGTAGTGTTCCACAATATTCTTCTGATGCGCGGATTCTGATATTCACTGTAATTGCGTATAATATCTGAGAACCATGAAAACATAAATAGTTGTGAGATTATCTTTGTAATGCAGATGATATTCTAATATAGGGGCGCCCCTGTAAACACTTATGTGCTATCACTGGATTCTGATGAGAGAGCTCATGTGTGCTGTAATATCGTGCGTGCATTTATATAATCTGGCACAAGTACACAAAAAATAGGCTCTAGAAGTAAGGATAGATGGCAGATGATAGGTTCATATTATACTGTATAGATAGTTTATTGCCAAACCATGATAACAAGAGCACACAACAACTAGGCAGATCATAGTGTACATAACAGGGGTACACCATAACCACAATATATAAATCGGGAAAGTGGAACTGGCTTGAAAATACGGTGTTGTATTGCCGCTAGTAATTGAAAGCCTATCGATCGCGTACAAGCCAGCACTATCGAACATGGTAAAGAAGAGCAAGCAGATTTTGGATAATAAAATGTTGGTTGCGCAATGCCCACACATGATGAACCAGAGCGCATTAAGAATGCAACTCCCAGCTGTCTCTCAACCATTTCAGGCGGTTGGATGAAGATCCTACATCTCCTAACCCTTCTTCTTCCTCGTTTGTGATTCTTCCCATACAGAACACCGCACGGGCCGCTGGCCGGACCATCGGCTGTCGGGGAAGCTGATCCACGAACACCTATGGGACCGGCGGACCGAGCCCCTTTCGGTTCGGCGGGGGGCGGAGGTCGCACGAAGAGCGGATCAAGGCGAAGCACACGAGCAGTTTTACCCAGCTTCGGAGCTCTCCGGAGAGATAATACTCCTACTGCTGCTTGTCTGATTGTATTGAGTTCTTGCTTAGGAGCGCTGAGTGCTATAGTACACTCTAGCCGCTAACGAGACCGAGCGTGAGTGTTTTTCTGGCCTCCGACCCCCCTCTACATTGCGCATGGGCCTCCTTTTATATGCTCAAGGGGTCTCCGACAGGTGGCAATGTAGACAAGGGCAAAAATGGAAAAGGAGTTGCGGTTGGTACAACTACCTATATAGTGTATCATACCTAACCCTGACGGCAGGGGACAAAGGCATTAAATGCCCGTCTGGGTCGCCCAAATAGTGCAAAAAGGACCGCCAGGGACGCCACCGCTCGCCACGATGGCAGTCTTGTCAGCGTCGCTTGCCACCGCGCACCGCTGGCTGCACAGCCTCTTGCCACGCGCGCTTGGAAAGGCCCCAGGGCGACACGTTGGTGGATGTGCTGGAGCGCGGGTACAGAGTGGTAGCCTGTCGCGGCAAGCGCCTTGCCGCGGGCGTTGTCTTGTCGCGTCCGGGAGCTTGTCGCTCGCCGGGCCTTGCCGGGACGCGTGGCGTGTCGCGGCAAGTTCCTTGAGATGCCTTGGTTGGCCTTCGCGGCAAGCTCCTCTTGCCGGGGCCTAGTCTCCTTGGCTTGAATACTTTGTTCTTGAATGGCTCCAAAGGAACCACGGAGGACCTTGGCGGTCACCCGGCAAGCCTTGCCGCGGGGCGCTGCAACTGCCCATGCACAAGTTCGGGATACTAGGGTACCCCTACTCTAGTACACCGACAGGAGCCCCCGGGCCTGGGCCACACACGGTGCCGAGCGCTGTTGGGCCAGGCCCAAAACAGGGCACGGGCACGCGCGGCCTGGGTTACGCCGTATCTTACTCCGTATCCACCGTGCCCTCCCCGAACGGCACGCGTTGAATGCGGCATCGTGGGAGAGATCGTGGGTGGTTTATTTATTCGGAAAGATGGAACGCCCGCCCCCTCCCTCTTTATAAGCAGGGGAAACAGGGGCAGTTCGCCCATCTCGCCGGTTGCTACTCCAATCTCAGAAATCTCCGCCGCTCCCCCCTTCTTCCCAAAGCTGAAAGAGAGCAGCGCTCCGCTCCCCATCGGCACCAGCATCACCAACGCCGTCGATCTCCCCCACCACCTCCGCCATGGCTCCGAAAGCCGACAAGGGGAAGGTCGTGAAGTCGGCCGAGGCGCAGCGGCTCGCGGCGCT
>NC_041385.1:704041448-704056264 GCF_002162155.2 Triticum dicoccoides | reverse complement strand
GGGCAATCTCCCCCCCCCCCCAGCTCGGCGCGAAGGAGCTGAGGGAGTACTACTACCTCTTCTGGTCGACGGAGACGCGAGCGCATCCGCGCACGAAGGTACTCCCAGCTGCCGCTTCGGAACTGGCTCCGAATGGATACCCTTTCTTCGCGCTGTTCTTCTACTGCGGGCTCTGCCCGCCTTTCTCTGAATTTTTCTATGATATCATGAACACCTACGGGTTCCGCCTCCTTGACTTCACCCCAAATGCTGTTCTGACCATGGCAGTTTTCGCACATCTCTGCAAAAACTTTGTCGGAGTCCATCCAAATGTCGCTCTTTTCCGCCACTTCTTTATGCCCCGAGTCGAGAGAGGAGTGCCTGGATCTCGAGAGCCGGCAAGAAGGAAGCTTATCTGGAGGGAGAACTCCGCAGCAAGTGGGAGGAATGGAGAGCAGAATGGTGCTGGATTGTCGAGGAGAACCCGCAGCCATTTACCGCCCAGCGCCAAGCCCCAATAGCGTGCGGCAACGATTGGAGCAACATGGCCCCGGAAGACGATAGTCTGAAGATTGCCGTCACCCGGATCCTACGCCTCAGGCTTGCCGGGCTCACTGTAGGCGCCGTTGGTGCAGACTTTCTTCGCCGCCTCATCGCCCCCCTGCAAGAGAGGAGGAGACCCGCCTGGGAGTTCCAAAACTCGGTGGATATCATGAGGCTGCGCCCGGGCCTCAACTTAAACTTCACTGTCGTGGAACTGGACGCGATGATCCTGGAGCTGTTCAAGCGCGATCCTCAGCATCCCGAAGCGTTCATGTTGCCGAGGGGTGTCGTTCCGCTGTGCAACAACTCCTCACTCGACTGCATCCGTGCAATGATGCCGCTGTGCGATTCGCATGGAATTGTCCCAACTTGGCAAGAGCCTGCAGACAACGTCGTGCGGGATTTCTTTGACGGCTTGGTAGAAGTGCCGGTCCGCTCTGATGAACAGAAGAGCCTCACTCGCGACACCACCGATGCGGAGATGCAGCGCATCGCCACTAGGCTGGAAGAGGCGGCAGCAGCAGCTGGCGTGGGCGAGTTCGGATTCACCGTTGAGGAGGCAGAGGCAGTAGAGGCGGCAAGCCTTGTCGAGCGAGAGGAGTTTGCCGGCGAGGAAGAGCTTGTCGGGCCTGAAGCTGAGTTGAGCGAGCCCGCCGAGGGCGCGAGCGACTCGTTGAAGATCGGCTCCTCCTCCTCCCCACCTTCAGCCAGTTCGCCGCAAGCGAAGCCCCCAGCTCCACCAAGAAGGCGTCTCCGCAAGGCCGGGGACGTAGCGGGGCGGCAGGCGAGTCAACAGCCGCCGTGCCGCGCGACACGCTCTACCGCGGCAAGCATTGTTGCCGCGGGAGCGCCTCACGCCGCTGCGGCAACTGGAGCGGGGTCTTCCCGGTCCACCGCTACTGCTCCTGCCAAGCGGACAAGGGAGCCTACTCCTCCGCCTCGTCGCACCGGAGGCAAGCCGGACTTTGATCTCTCCGCGCTCAGCTCCGACGAGGAAGAAGAAGAGTAAGACTTTTTGCTGTACTTGTAGTTCTTCAATTCTTGCTATTTTGTCTTGTATCTGATTTGCTTTACTCCGAACCCATTCCTTTTCAGGACTCTGGCCCAAAGAGCGGCAAAGAGAGCCAAGGTCCCGGTGATTGTCATCGAGGACGAACCCACCGTGACAGCAGGGGGCGTGCCTGAGACCACCTTACCGGACCCGGCAACTATTCCCCAAAGCAGCCCCCAGCGCAGTCCCCAGCGTAAGTATATGGTTTACTTCCTGCTGCCAGGCGCTCATGGGTGCTCTTTCTTTGCTGATATCTGATTGTTGGTTTGTGTAGGAGCAGAGCAGCCTCACCAGGAGTGCCCGGAAGCCGCTCCCGAAATGCCATCTGCTTCGACTACACCGCCAGGGGAGGATTCCCCGGCAAGGGAGCGTTCTCCGGAAAGGGAGAATTCTCTGGCAAGGGATAGTTCTCCGGCAAGGGACAGCACCAGCGATCCTCCGGTGGTTGAGACCATGACTGTGGATCCTAGTACAGGTAATCCACTTGCTTGAAAACTTCCCTTTGGTTCTTCTTCTTCTGATTTTCTTTTTGAATATATGCTTGACTTTTCTCCTTTTTCCGTTCGTCAGATCCATCTGCCATGGAGCCGATGGAAACCGAGGTCGCCGGCGAGGAGAACGTGCGCAGCAATACCGATGACACTGTTGCCACCGAAGGAGAAGCCGACGCTAATGATCCCGCCGGCGAAGAGGCTGCCAAAGCTGCCGCCGCAGAAGCTGGCGAGGGATCCGGCGATCGCACTGACGGCCCCGAGGCCGCAGGAGCCTCAGGCGCTACGCCGACCGCCGATCCCTCCGCCGCTGCTGCAGCGCCAGGCTCCGAAGAGCCCCAGCCCGGCGTCTATTTGAAGGCCAGCGACGGCATCTTCATCAAGCTCCCCTGGGCGTCAAACTCTAGGGCGCCGGTCGAAGGAGAGGTCTTGGATGGAGAGGTGCTCGCCTCCGCTGGGCTGACGCTGGTCGACGCGCCAAGCAGCAGCAGCGACGAGCCTGAGGAAGAGCGGCTGCTACGGAAGTTGTTGTCGCTTTACCACGCCCGACAAGCCAAGCTGGCATCCCGAGAAGCGCTTGTCGCGAAGGCGGGAGTGGACATCGAGAAACGCGCGGAGGAGCTCCGGGGTCTCAACCAGGAAGCTCTCCGATCCCTGGCAGAGGAGCGGGAGCAAGTCACCGAGGAGCGGAAAGCCTTCCTCCTCGAGAAGGCTGAGGTTGAAGAGCAACAGCGGCTCGCTGCTGAGAAGCTATCTGCGCAGGAAGGCGAATTGGCGCAGCGCAAGGTCAACCTTGACAGCCACGAGGAGGAGCTTGCCGCACGCGAGCAAGCAATTGGCGGGGCTCTCAAGGAAGCAAAGGATGCTGCCGCAGCTCCCGAGGCCGCCAAGAAGGAGCTGGAGACGAAGATGGTGCAGCTGGAGGCCGATCTCAAGGCGAGCGGCGAGGAGCTTGTCGCGCTCAAGCGTGAGTGCGAGAAGGACGTCGCCGCTCATGGCGAGCTGCAGGGTCGTCTCGCTGAGAGGAGCAAAGAGCTTAGCGCCGCCAAGGACTCCAACGCGGATCTTGAGTTGAAGCTGGCCGCTTTGACCAAGACGCTGGACGGCGCCAGGGAGCAGGAGGTGGCCTTGAAGGAGAAGATCAAGGCCGACGAGGCGCTGCTGGCGAGTGGTGCTGCCGCCCAGAATGCTTTTAGGGCGACTGTGGAGCACTGGACCGAGGGTCTCGTGAATGTTGCCGCCGCCATCGACGGGGAGCTGGCGCAGCTGGGGATGGAGGACCTCGGGTACTCTTCCGACGAGCACCTCCAACCCAGCGCCAAGCTCAGCTTGTTCTTCAAAGGCGTGGCGACGGCCCTCCAGCGACTCCGGGAGAAGATCCCAAAGCAGCTGGCCGACGAGTCGCGCAAGATCTGCACGGGAGTTCTTCAAAAGGTGCTGGTGAAGGTGACCTTCCGCAACCCAGGCCTCAACCTCACCAACGTCCTCAGGTCCCTGCCACCAGATGCTGATTTGGAAGCGCTCAAGGCCCTTGTCGCACCCATTGTGGACAAGGTGAGCGAGATCAAGAGGGTTGAGGGTGATCGCGTAGATTAGGCCGCCTGTTTTCTCTTTTTCTTTGTCGCTGCTGGTCATGTCATGAGAACAATCTGTTAGAGCTGCGACAAGCTATCTTGTAATATAACTCTATTTTGGGTAGAGATTGCTGTGTTATTTACTTTACTTGATTCCTTCCTTTGTATGTTTTTGCCCTACGCTTTTAGGGAACTTGTTGGCGCAGGCACCTGGGCCGCGAGCGCTGAGTGCGGGACGTCAGCAGCCTGCTGGCGGTGCCGCTACCGACAAGAAACCTTGTCGCAACTAGTCGCAGCTCACTTAAGTTGTTGAGCGGACTCGAAACAAAGTAAGGGCGCAACTAGCTACGAGTTGGTTCCTCTGCGCACAGGTTTTCCATACAAAGTACGGTTGTTCGAGGAAGATAACTTAAAAATTTAAAACTGATTGCTCAAACTTTGGCAAGTTAGCTTTTTTGTCGTTTGCTTTCCGGTAAGGCGAAACTTCCTTGAACGATGCCTAGTCCACACCATTATCTTCTCCTTTCCCCCCGGCAAACTTGTGTGCGAGGGAACCTTCCTTTCCTTTTTGAGAAAAAGAAAGAAGAGAAAATAAAGATATGGAGCCTTACGGCTCGTTATTGCTTACCGGGGGTAGGCGCTGCACAAAGTGTCAGATAACGCATGCAAAAATAAAGTAGACAGCATGATATTAACAAGATGTGCGGAGCACATGAGGTTTACTTATGCACGGGGTCTGCACCCGGCTTTGTACAAAGGATTACATGCAACATCGGCAAGACTTGTACAAAAGGTGGTTGCCGGAAAAGATTCCGGCAACCGCGCCCTACGGGTAAAACTTACGAAGATGCTCAACGTTCCAGGAGTTGCTCATCGGAATGCCATCTTCGGTCTCAAGGCGGACAGCGCCAGGCCTAGTGACTCGTTTCACCCGGTAAGGGCCTTCCCACTTTGGTGTCAACTTGTTGGAATTCTTGGCGGACTGAACGCGCCGAAGAACAAGGTCGCCCTCCTTGAAACTTCTGGCATTACCTTTGCGGCTATGGTAGCGGTGCAAAGCTTGCTGGTATCGAGCAGCTCGTACAGCAGCCTGAAGACGGTCCTCCTCAAGGAGCAGCGCTCATCTTGTCGCAGCTGCTCTTGCTCAAGCTCATCATAAGCGAGCACTCGAGGTGATCCGTATACGAGTTCCGTGGGGAGAACTGCCTCTGCTCCATAGACTAGAGCGAAAGGTGTCTGGCCAGTGGCTCGATTTGGCGTCGTCCTGATCGACCAAAGAACCACCGGCAACTCCTCAATCCAGTTCCTTCCGCACTTGCGTAGCCTGTCGAAAGTCCTGGTCTTGAGCCCGCGCAGCACTTCAGCATTTGCCCTCTCTGCTTGGCCGTTGCTTCTCGGATGAGCAACAGAAGCGAAGCAGACCTTGGCGTCAAGATCTTGGACGTACTGCATGAAGGTGCGGCTCGTGAATTGTGTGCCGTTGTCGGTGATGATCCTGTTAGGGATCCCGAAACGGCAAACAATCGACCTGAAGAACTTGACTGCTGACTGTGCTGTCACCTTCCTCACTGGTTCCACTTCCGGCCACTTTGTGAACTTGTCGATTGCAACATACAAGTACTCAAAGCCCCCGACAGCTCGGGGAAAAGGGCCGAGGATATCGAGCCCCCAGACCGAAAATGGCCAGGATAAAGGGATCGTCTGGAGAGCTTGAGCTGGCTGGTGTATCTGCTTGGAATGGAACTGGCACACTTCACACTTGGTTACTTGTGCAGTTGCATCCTGGAGGGCTGTCGGCCAAAAGAAACCTTGCCGGAACGCTTTGCCGGCAAGTGCTCTCGCGCCAATGTGGTGACCGCATATGCCTCCATGTATCTCTGCCAACAGCTTTTGTCCGTCCTCCCGGTGAATACACTTCAATTTCACGCCGTTGAGTCTTCTTCTGTACAGTGTGTCGTTGACAAACTGGTACATACTTGACTGCCGGGCTACTCTTTCTGCTTCTTCTTGCTCTTCGGGAAGTTCTCCTGTCTGAAGGAAACGGACAATCTGTTGTGCCCATGCTGGAGCTTGCGGCTCGACAACAAAGACTAAAGGCACATCTGCTGCTGCAGGAACCTCCGCTTCTACGGCGAGAACCTGCGGCTCAGCCGGAGCTTGACGTTCCCCGGCAAGCTTGCCGGAGCAAAACTTGTCAGGAGCGTCTGCTTCAACGGAACAAACCCTAAGGCTTGCCGGAGCAGACTGCTCCTCAGCACCTTTGGTGTTGATCTTGAGGACCTTCTTGGCGGCGGCTTCGGGGAGCTCTGCCGGAAAATAGTCACCAGAAATCAACTTCCTCTTCTTGCTCTGTCCAGTTGATGGCGTTACAGACGATTGAGTCTGCTTGAGCACAAAGATCCCTGGTTCCACAGGTAACTTAAGTGCGGCGCACTTTGACAGGCCATCGGCAATGTCGTTCTGAGCTGTTATAACATGTTCCATCTGTAGGCCGTCAAAGTGCTCTTCTAGCTTTCTCACTTCATCAACGTAGGCTTCCATCACCGGACTCTGATAATTCTTGTTCACTTGGCGGACGACAAGCTGTGAGTCACCCCGGACAATGAGCTTCTTGATCCCAAGGTCTGCTGCGATCCTGAGACCGGCAAGCAATCCTTCATACTCTGCGGTATTGTTCGCTGCTTGCTCCTTGGGAAAGTGCATCTGGACTACATACTTGAGTTGCTCTCCGGTGGGTGCAACAAGTAGCACGCCCGCACCGGCGCCTTGCAGCGAGAAGGCACCATCAAAGTACATCATCCACTCTTTGCTTGCTTCCTTGACGGGGATGCTCGTTTCTGGAACTTCTTCATCTTGTGTTGGCGTCCACTCTGCTATGAACTCCGCCAATGCTCTGCTTTGGATAGTTGAAGTGCTCTCAAACTTGAGGCTAAAGCTTGACAGTTCCAGTGCCCACTCGACAATCCTGCCTGTTGCTTCTGGATTTTGCAGTATCCTCTTCAGCGGAAAACGAGTGACGACTGTGATCTCATGTGCTTGGAAGTAATGGCGCAGCTTTCTCGAGGCCATGAGAAGGCCGAAAAGCAATTTCTGCACACCAGAATACCTTGACCTAGCCCCCTGCAGAAGGGAACTAACAAAGTAAACTGGGCGCTGCACCATTCTTTTCTGCATCTTCTCATGCACCTGCGTAGATCCATCTTTGTCGGGACCAGAGCTTGCCGGTGAAGTCTCCTGCTTGTCGCTGGATGCATCTGCCGTGGTTGCTGGCTCATCATCCGCCTCCCTCTCCGCTACTAACGCAACACTAACCACTTGATTGGTTGCCACTATATATAGCAACAACTTCTCTTGTGGCTTACGTGCGACAAGTGTTGGAGTGGAGGACAGGTATCTCTTTAAGTCCTGCAGCGCAGCCTCCGCTTCCGGAGTCCATTTCATTGGACCTGCCTTTTTCAATATTTTGAAAAATGGCAGGGCACGCTCAGCAGACCTAGAGATAAACCTGCTGCGAGCAGCTACGCAACCGGCAAGTCTTCGTACATCCTTGACGCGCTTTGGAGCTTCAATCTGCTCAATGGCCTTGATCTTGTCGGGATTGGCTTCAATTCCCCGCTGAGACACGAAGAACCCGAGAAGCTTGCCGGAGGGGACTCCAAACACGCACTTCTCGGGGTTAAGCTTGAGGTTGATCTTGTGCAGATTTGCAAAGGTTTCGTCTAAATCTGGAATCAAAGTCGCCTTGTCCTTGCTCTTGACCACTATGTCATCCATGTAGGCTTCCACATTTCTGTGTATTTGCGGCTCAAAAGCGTCATGGACTACCCTTGCAAATGTTGAACCAGCATTCTTTAAACCGAAAGGCATCCGTACGAAACAGTAAGTGCCACATGGGGTGATGAATGCAGTCTTCTCCTCATCCTCTTCTGCCATGAAGAT
Source organism: Triticum dicoccoides (assembly GCF_002162155.2). Classification (NCBI taxonomy): domain Eukaryota; kingdom Viridiplantae; phylum Streptophyta; class Magnoliopsida; order Poales; family Poaceae; genus Triticum; species Triticum dicoccoides. Next base: position 704,048,687 of record NC_041385.1, on the reverse strand, counting down.
CTGATGGTATCCTGAGTATGCATCAAGAAATGAAAGCAAGTCACATCTGGCCGTGGAGTCAACAATCTGGTCGATGCGCGGCAAGGGAAATGGGTCTTTGGGACAAGCTTTATTGACATCGGTAAAGTCGATACAAAGCCTCCATTTCCCGTTTGCCTTGTGCACGACTACAGGGTTGGCCAACCACGTAGGATGGAGCACTCCTCTGACGAGCCCTGCTGCTTCCAATTTCTTGATTTCTTCTACGATGAATTCTTGGCGCTCCACTGCCTGTTTCCTGACTTTCTGCTTGACGGGCCGCGCATGAGGACAGACGGCAAGATGGTGCTCGATTACTTTCCTGGGAACACCAGGGATGTCAGACGGTTGCCACGAAAATACATCGACGTTCGCCCGCAGGAAAGCAACAAGCGCGCTTTCCTATTTAGGGTCGAGAGTGGCACTGATGGTGAAGGTACCACCAGTGCCATCCTCCTTGGCGGACACCTTCTTGGTCTCAGGTGGAGCTACCATTGTTTTCTTACACTTGCCGGTGGAGCTCGATGGTGCGTCCTCGACGGTAGCTTCAACGGCAAGTGAATCGCAATCTGTTGCGGCTGCTGCTTCTTGGTAGATCTTGTCGGCGCAGATAAGAGCATCCTTCTCGTCGCCAGGGACAGAGATGACACTTATCGGGCCTGGCATCTTCAGTATGTTGTATGCATAGTGAGAGGCTGCCATGAATTTGGCGAGTGCTGGACGGCCGAGTATCCCATTGTAAGGCAATGGAAAGTCAGCAACGTCAAAAGTGACCCTCTCAGTCCTGAAGTTCAACTCGCTGCCAAATGTCACCGGCAACGTGATCTTTCCCTTCGGCTTGCTCCTTCCCGGATTGATTCCTTGGAATGTGCCGGTCTCTTCGAGCTCGCCATCAGGGATCTGGAGTTTCTAGAGTACCGCAGAGGAGATCAGGTTCAAGCCGGCCCCGCCGTCAACTAGCATCTTAGTGACCTTGAGGTTGCGGATAGTTGGTGAAACCAACATCGACAAGCACCCGACCGCAGTTATGCGATCAGGGTGGTCCTCAATATCAAAGATGATAGGCGTGCTGGACCATTTTAGAGGCCTGCATGACTCGACGGGTGGTTCTGCCGTATTAACTTCCTGCACCCACTACTTGAGCTGGCGGTGTGAAGTATGCAGAGAAGCACCTCCGTCAACGCATAGGACCTCTGTGGCTTTCTGGAACTCCTGCTCATTGGTCTCGTCATCATCCATATCTTCATTGTCGTCGTCATCTTCATCCTTGTCGCGGCCGCGGGGAGGTCTGTCTCCTTGCCGCTGCTTGGCCTTGCCGCGGCGCCCTCCTCGGCCGGGGCGTTTCTTGCCGGCTCCTCCAGCACCTTCCTGGGCCTTCTCCTTGTCACGTCGCTCGTATTCAGCCTTTTGCTGCTCGACAAGCTGCTCGACCTTCTTGCAGCTCTGGAGGTCATGGCCCTTGGTGCGGTGGATTTTGCAGTATTGCTTATTGGTGCCGTCCTGCTTGTCGGCTACCACCACAGCCTCCTCGCCGGGGCTACCAGCTTTGGCTTTCTTGGCGCCACCTCCGTTGCCGGACTGCTCAACGACTAGCACATCTTTGCCTTTCTTCTTCCTGTTGTTCCGCCGCCGGTTTCTCTTTGCCGGGGCAGTCTCCTCACTATCAGATCCTCCTGCTCCTGTATTCTCTCCGAGGAGTTTCCTCCCTTCCTCAGCACATGCACACTTGTCGGCCAGGGCATATAGCTCACTGACGTCTCTGATCTTGCACATCGCCATCTCCTCCCGCATCCTGCGGTTTCGCACGTTCTGATGGAACGCGCTGATTACCGCGGCAGGGTGGACATCTGGGATGTTGTGCTATACGCGGCTGAATCTCTGAATGTACTTGCGTAGGGGCTCTCCTTCCTTCTGGGCGAGCAGATGAAGGTCGCTCTCTTGGCCATGAGGCTTGTGGCCGCCTGTAAAGGCGCTGACAAACTGATGGCATAGGTCTGCCCAAGAGGATATGGAGTTGTCTGGCAAGTGCATGAGCCAGGATCTGACATTGGGCTTGAGCACCAGCGGGAAGTAGTTGGTCAGGATCTTGTCGTCCCTCCCCCCGGCAGCTTGCACCGCGATGGTGTAGATGCTGAGGAACTCCGACGGATGCGACTTGCCGTCGTACTTCTCTGGCACGTCTGGCTTGAAATTCTTCGTGCTGGGCCACTAGACTTGCCGCAGCTCACGAGTGAATGCAGGGCAACCTACCGCGTATGGCAAGTCGCCTGGTTCCCCTGGTGCATGCATGTCGGCAGAGGGCCCAGTGCGCTGGTCGGATTGACGCCGCGCTTCTCTTCGGCGCTCGATGCGAGTACGAGCGTCTTCTTGCTGTCGTTCATGAAGAACTTGGCGCTGATCGCGACGAGCTCATGGATCTGATGATGCAGTGGAGTCGCTGTCGAGGTGGATCCGGCGAGTCGGCGATCTTGGCCTTCGGGGTGGAGAGTGCATGGTGGTTGCACCCCCACCGGTTTTGTCGCCACCGTCTCGTGCCTAGCAGTCCTGCCGCGGCAGCGACGCACTCGGCTGCCGCGGAGTGTCGCCGTTGGCGAAGCCGATGAGACTCTGAATGGTGGCCCTCCATTGATCGATCTTGTCTTCCGTTGGAGGGTAATCCAGGAGCAGTTGAGCTCGCGCCAAAGCTTCTGCTGGAGTGGTGGGTGGCAGTGGCGAACGGTGCGAGGAGCGGGATATGCTCGGACTTCTAACTATGTTAGAAGGAGCAGTATCCCGTCCAGGCGACCGTGTCTCACTCGTGCCAGCACGTTGGCATGCATGCTGGTCTTGAGCACCCCGAGATCCACCAGCTCGATCTTGGTCCAACAAACGTATGGCACTGCGAATACCATGACACTGTCAATCCTGCGCCTCCTGAGACGGGCGCGGTGCATGTACGGACGCCGAGGTCTGCGCAGCCTTGCCCTTGGACCTGGCAGCACCGTGAGCTCCCTCGTCGACGCCCGTTCTTCCGCCGACGTCTACCCCACCACTCGTTTGCTCCGGTGGTGGTGGGATTGACGTGGACGGAACAACTGCCGCCGAAGTCTTCTTCTTCGGTGGCATGTCGATGTAGAAGATGAAGATCTAGCTCGTGTGAACGCCGGATCAGGTTCACACAACCTCGACGCCCCCTACCTGGCGCGCCAAAGATGTCGGGGAAGCTGATCCACGAACACCTATGGGACCGGCGGACCGAGCCCCTTTCGATTCGGCGGGGGGCGGAGGTCGCACGAAGAGCGGATCGAGGCGAAGCACACGAGCAGTTTTACCCAGCTTCGGAGCTCTCCGGAGAGATAATACTCCTACTGCTGCTTGTCTGATTGTATTGAGTTCTTGCTCAGGAGCGCTGAGTGCTACAGTACACTCTAGCCGCTAACGAGATCGAGCGTGTGTATTTTTCTGGCCTCCAACCCCCCTCTACGTTGCGCATGGGCCTCCTTTTATATGCTCAAGGGGTCTCCGACAGGTGGCAACGTAGACAAGGGCAAAAATGGAAAAGGAGTTGCGGTTGGTACAACTACATGTACAGTGTATCATACCTAACCCTGACGACAGGGGACAAAGGCATTAAATGCCCATCTGCGTCGCCCAAATAGTTCAAAAAGGACCGTCAGGGACGCTACCGCTCGCCATGATGGCAGTCTTGTCAGCGTCGCTTGCCACCGCGCACCGCTGGCTGCACAGCCTCTTGCCACGCGTGCTTGGAAAGGCCCCAGGGCGATACGTTGGTGGATGTGCTGGAGCGCGGGTACAGAGTGGTAGCCTGCCGCGGCAAGCGCCTTGCCACGGGCGTTGTCTTGTCGCATCCGGGAGCTTGTCGCTCGCCGAGCCTTGCCGGGACGCGTGGCGTGTCGTGGCAAGTTCCTTGAGATGCCTTGGTTGGCCTTCCCGGCAAGATCCTCTTGCCGGGGCCTAGTCTCCTTGGCTTGAATACTTTGTTCTTGAATGGCTCCAAAGGAACCACGGAGGACCTTGGCCGTCACCCGGCAAGCCTTGCCGCGGGGCGCTGCAACTGCCTGTGCACAAGTTCGGGATACTAGGGTACCCCTACTCTAGTACACCGACACCGGGCCCCACCGCCTATGTTCCTCCGCCACCCCCACCCCCCACCCGCGTCGAGTTTTCTTCGTTCGGCGAGGCCCCACAACCACCCGAGCCCCTTAGATCGCACTGGCCAACTCCGGCGAGCTCTGAAAAATTGACTGACCCAATTTTGAAATTTAGTCTACTGTGATTTATCTAGTGTGGAATATAAAAGGGGAAAACCATAAGCATTGGGAGTATAGTGTTGAGCGTGCCATGGCGGATCTGGAGGTGCAAACCGAACAAAGGCAACTTCGCAACCAAGACAAGAAATCAGAGTAAAGCAGTGGCGTTCTATTTTCTTGCTGCGATAAATAAGTTGAGCAGATATGAAAGAGTACCGCCTCTGGTGAGGCGCCGTGTACGCATCTGGTGAGAATTTGATGGTGCTGCGGTAGCGATGGCTATCGGCGGCGTGGAAGCAGATCTAGGAGGGTAGACGGTGGCAGCGGGGCGCAGTGGACGAGACGGTCGTAGGAGCGGCGCCTGCAAGGTGGACGGCGGCGGGGATGAAGCGAGAGGACGGGATGCAAGGATCCCGGTCCGAAGGCGTGGATGAGAGAGGTCGATCTCTTGTAATGGACGGTGGCGTCGGGGTATCAGCTCTGGCATGGTGGAGGAGGACGGCGGTGGATGGGGTGGCGAACGGTGGTGTACGGAGGAGGGTGGGGTGGAGAGGGTGTTTTGGCGCCCACGGAGTACGAATGGGGAAAAGGGAGGTAGAGAGGAAGGGGGGAACCATGTAGTCAGGGCGCACTTGTCTCAAATGCGAGGAAATTTACAAACTTAGCCCCCGTTTCAAATTTCTACTACGTACACCACAACAACATTAGTCAGTTGGGGATAGGACGGTAATCTCGCATACACCGAATATTTGCCGACGAGAGTTTGTTTTTGGCGCCCACCGTGTATGAATATGAATCAGGGAGGGAGTCGATTTCGGCCGAGGGCACATTGTGTTTTGGCGCCCACCGTGTATGAATCCGGGTGAGAGGCGGTTACGTCACGTTTGGGTGAAATTACAAACCTACCCCTATTGAAACCTATAGAAATCCAGCAGATAGGCTTTGCACGGCATGGATAGGCAGTAGTGATTTCCATCTCGCAGATTTTGGTTTCGGGCGGTTACTTCAACTTTCCCCGCTTCGTTCAAATTTTGCACAGTGCACGTTTACCGTGCCAACTCAATTCGAATCCCGTTTGTATTCTACTATCTTTTTTTCGGGCGGGATCCATTTTCAATTGGAATTACATTCTATATACATCATTTTTTTACATATATACTTTCAAAATCACAACACCATTTATACATAAATATGGTTTACAAATGGCATGATCTCAGATTCGTAAGGTTGTATCCATCAATTTGGAATTTCAAATATTTGAAACCACTTTATGTTGAAATCCGATGTATGCATTCCTCGCTAACTGTCTCCAATTAATGTGTGTTTCATGCGGGGTTTTTTTAACTTCTCAAACATGTATAATGTGTTTCACACACGCAACATATAGTGTAATCCCATTTAGACACTAATTGCATATAAACCATGCATTGTTTGTAATTGAAGAATCTATGGATCACCAATATGGATAAACTATATAACATTACACGTGTGCCCAAATTCAAATGAATATGCATGTTTGATACACCAATTTGCATTATGATATTATCGATGTCGTGATCTCCAGTTTAAATATTTGAATCCCCTTTAATCCATATATTCGTCTCATATAGCTATCACTCATGCTTATATAGGACTATCTCTCTGGACCTATACGCGTTCATCGTCTCTCAGGCATCTCTCGTGCTACCTGTATGTCGACAATGATCTTGTATCTTCGTAACACACTGACGGTACTCTCTCCATCGACCTTCATCACTCTATCTCTCTCTAAGTATATCTCGCTCCCTGCTATGTGTCTCTAGCTATGATTCTCCATGTGTAATCTCTTTCTCTCACACAAACACAAAACTTTGTCTCCCGGGGTCTCATTTCTCTCAACTATTCCCATGTGTGCCACTCGCACACCTCTCATACAGAGATGTCTTTCGCTCCTTAGATATGAGAACCTACGACTCTTCCTCTTCAATATCTCTTTCTCACACACAAACACAAACTCTGTCTCCCAGGGTCTCATATTTCTCCATTGTTCTCTTGTATGTCGCTCAAACACACCCTCTCTCCCTAGAGATATGTTTCGTTCCCTCATATGTCTCTCTAGCTATCACTCTCGTTGTGAAATATCTTTCTCTCTCGCAGACACAAAACTCCGTCTCTCTGGATCTCATTTCTCTCTGATATTTGTTTGTATGTGACTCACATGCACCCTCTCTCTATCTCTCTCACACCCACACACATAACCCAGCCTTCTGATCCACTCGACTCCTATCTCTAGCGCACATTAGCTAGGATCTTGATCTTTCTATTTATCTGTTTCTCCATCAACCTTCTTTCTCGACCTCACTCTTGATTCCTATCACGCACACTACATATGTTTCTCTCTACATGCATGCAGTCAAGTGCCCTCTCACACACATATATAACTTCACCCATTGAACCACCCGACGGTCATCTCCGACACCCAAACTAACGGATGTCTCTCTAGCTAGCATCTCCATCTCTGTATCTATCTGTAGTTTCTCTGTCAACATTTCTTTCTCGCACGGAGTCTTGCTTCCTATCACCCACACTATATATGGCTATCCATACATATGCATTTATAGGTTGATCTCTTTTGCACAATCGTTGCACCTCACCCCCTCTGCTCGCCATAGATGCATGCTCCAGCCCACGCCACTATCTCTTAAAGAAAAAACACATGCTCAATTGTCGGGCCTTCCCTGCATTCTCACATGCATGCATATTGTCATACCGATCCGTCTCTCCCATGTCGTTGATCTTAGGACTTATGTCTTCTTTCTTTTATCTCGATCATGCACGCGTGCACACATACACACATCCCACGTATACATGTATACCTCTCACACATGCACGTTCAAGGTCTCTATGTGTCCATACGTAGTTAATTACCCTCAATCCTAACGCCACATCGAATCGTTCTCCTCTTTTGTGCACATAACTTCCGCCTGGATGG
>NC_041385.1:704023311-704040953 GCF_002162155.2 Triticum dicoccoides | reverse complement strand
CACTTAGACTCCATCTCTCTCTCACACACACACACAAACTAAGACTCCATCTCTCTCTCCTCTCTCTCTCACTCTCTCTCTCTCTCTCTCACACACACACACACACCACACACACTAAGACTCCATCTCACACACACATGCTCTAGGCGGAGCATTTGTTCCTACCACCCTTCATCCAACCTTACCCGTATGATAAACAATTAGCTTTATTTACTTGCATAACATGGACAAATTCCACTTTACTTTAGTAGTCAGCAAACTTATCATCTGTATACCCTTATAAAAAACGAGTTGGCGATGATGGTGTGCCTGCCATCTTGTAATACAGACCGTATGATCTATATCTGACGGATAGGAAGCAAACTATGATAATTTTACAAAAGATACCCGCACCTCTCTCCACATCATTATCTCCCGCAACCTCATTGCTCAGCAATTAAAAAAGGAATAAGTCTCTGGAACAATCTAGCATGCATGGTGGCCGCTGCCGCCTGCCGGCGCCGTCCATCCCTATGCCTCCGCCCATTCCGACCACCAGTCACCACCACGCTCCACTCCTCCTCGCCTTATCTCTCATCTTTCATTTTTTCGATGACATTCTCGAGATACCAGTTTTCCAATAAAATTATCGAGATATCATTAGTTTTTACACATGGGATTACTCCTGCATGGGTCAATCACAACAGGTGTTTTGTAAAAAAATGCATATTGATGTTCCGTGCAATGCACGAGAATCATGCTTGTAATTATATAACGCAAATCACGAGCAGGAAGTGACATTTTTTTGACACAACCACGTTAACATTGCCACGTAAATCACGAGCAGGAAAGAGAAGGGAAGCGGGCTGTGGAGTAACATTGTTACCACAATTTCTTAGGAAACCGAGTGCAATAATTGAGTAGTTTTGCAAACTACCATTACTACTACACCTAAAACGGTTCAAAACCTATACTCCCTTGCCAGCGCGCGCTTCCCGCGTGAAATGGTCAATGTCGCCTGGAGCGTCAGTGCCGCATTAATGCCCGGCCAGAGCAGAGGCGATCTCTCACTGGCGCCGGCTTTGAAGTGGCGCGACGGCCGAGAGAGCGCCGCTTCCCGGTGCACGCGACTGCTCCGCGTCGAGACTGGCCATAGGCCCTGTTTGGATCCATGGGTTAGAGTTAGTTTGAGCTAGTTGGGGCTCAAATAGCCCTAAAGTATCCAAGCATGAGGGTTTAAATTGGAGCAACTTGCACCGAACCCACAAAAAAAAACTATCCCACCCAAGAGGTGCTAACTGGAGATAGTTCTCATTGGGACCACTGAAAAATCACTTTTCTCTCTCCATGAAGTGCATTTATGGTCAATATAACCCTGTCACCCAAACACCTCTTTGGCTACAGTTAGTTCAGGGTTAGTCATGAGTTAGTCTAACCTCTAGCTAAGTTAGAGTATCAAACAGGATCAGTATAGGACATGCAAGTTGCTCAAAGCATACTGGCAAATTCGTACGTGAAAGGATTTTTTTTCTTTTTGAAAACGGAACTTGAAAGGAATTTTTTTTAGAATGCTCTTGACATGTCGCTAACATGTGATATTTAACCAACCTCAATAGACGGCGGAAACACCAGCCCGCTGCACTTTGATAGAGACGAGGAGGGAGAAGCGATACAGGCTGCTGGATTACTAGAGATAGGTGTCGCACGAAAGCCAAGAAATATGGTGATAACATGGGTTAGCCATGTACTAGTATGATGTAACTACACTGGGCTACCGTGTTTCGTACTCTTCCAGTCCACTGTGGAGATGATTGGTTAATTTTATATCGTTGAATAATATTAAATATTATGAGTGTAGACGCTCCACCACGAGGTTCCTTGCTCCTTCTCGGTCGTCCGGAATCTATGTTCTTCCACTCTATTTTTTTACATGAGCTTTGTTCATCCTTTTGCCAACACGCGAGACATCTAGCATCAAGGCGCACGTGTTATGCAACGATCGTTCCATCTATATGAAGAACACGTGGCACTGGAACTACAAGACGTACATGTACCCAGGAGTGGACGTACGAACCTGAGCAATGTAGCGCAGTAAGTGGAGTAGAAAGGCACAAATGGTATGAACATGCGTGGCATATAGGGTGTGTTTGATTGCGTTCTCGTCTCAGCATAGTTGTTCCCTCTTCATGCATGCTCAACTCAACACCCCTCTTCATGCATGCTCTCTTCATGCATGCTTCTAGTGTATTTGTGCTAAACTAGTATTGACTCATGCACCCTCCATACACTCTACCAAACACCCAAAAGTAGGTCGAGAAGGGAACTCTTGGGCGGCATTTGTCTCTTACTACGTACTACCACTAAATGTTGTACGTGCAATGCACGGTGATGTTATGGAGTATGTGTCTAATTACTGTACTACTACTATATTAGTTGGAGGCACATATTAACTTTTATATTTGTTTACGTGTATGCCCCGAGACCTTCCAACTAGACGTGTCTTTCTCTCAAAGTCGCACTTTGTATCGTTCATACAGCTAAGTACTACTACGTGTGGTCTCCGACCTAGAAGTGGAAGAAGTGGAGACGCTCTACCACGTTGTTTTTTTACGCTGGGCTCTACCACGCTGTTCATGTCCCACTCCTTTCGCTGACGTGTGGGACATCCAACATGTTCCGTGTTTGGCACCCTTCATCGTAAGAGTTGAAACGCTAGCATTCATCAGAAATAAAAAATAATTATAAATCGGCAGTGATACTATTTTTTTGCGAACCAATCAGCAGTGATACTACCACGCGGTTTCCTTGCTCCTCGATATCAGAAAGAATACTTCCGTTCGCCAACATGTGGGACGTCGACCATCCTGGTCCACTTGCCATGCACGCAGAACTCCAAGGGAGAGTCACCCAGGTCGTCGCGCCGCAGTAATAATGACTAATGAGCCGTCAAATCACAGGCCCACTTCCCACTTTGAAGTTGCTCGGACGAAGGAACCATCATGACTTCGTTGAATTCCGCTTCTTGAAGAAAACTACTGTACCGGTAGTACTGCTAGCTACAGTATTTACTCCAACAGAGGCTTCCTTTCATTCATAGGATAGGAATATGAAAATCATAGGAAGTGAGATGACATGCATCTCAATTCCTATAGAGAAAGAGATGCCATTTGATGCATAGGATAGGAATTTTTCCACTTAGTCTAGGCTAATGTACTGGTAATTTTCTCTAAAAACTACATTAGTAACTAGTAGTACTGGTACATGCTCGTACTCAAACACAAACACACACACTAACTACTACTCCTAGTACTACTACTTCTCACATGCTGGCCAGACGCCGTCGTTCTCCTTCCTGGCTTTGTAGGCGACACCCCACCGTGCTTGGATCTCCGCCGACCTCTCCGCAGCAGCGCGTGCGTCCTTTTCTTTCTTGCGGCGGCGGGCCTCTCTTTTCTTGAGTGCTTTCTGACTTTTGCGCTCCCTCTGTGCGGCTTTGGCCGCCTCTTGCTCTACCGCACATTCGGCCTTGGCATCTTCAAATTCCTCCCACATAGTTGTGAGGTTGCGAGCGGCGATGAACTCGGCACGGCGGGATGCCATCGCTTCCCTACCATTTTCTGTGCGTTTGTGGGCGGCGAGGAACTCGGTGCGGCGGGATGCCATCGCTGCTTTACCGGTTAGTGTGCGGCGTGGTGGCATGAACGATGCTTGATGAGAGCTCTGGGGTGGAGTGGCCGGACAACCGTATAGTGCATTGGTTTGTCAAGAGCTCAAGGACAGAAGACGAAGAAAATTAGGATTCTCCTTCAATCCTGGTCATTTATTACTGAGTAAAATGCATTGGCGGTCATCGAACTTGTCTTGATAGCTCACTTTGATCATTGTATACGAGATATGGTGATTATACGGTCGCTGGCTCAGTATTTGTATGGTTGACCAGTCAAACAGTCCGCATGCACCTGAAACGGTCACCATCTCTCCAGAATGTCAATGCCGCATTCACTGGACTTAACTGCAGGTGCAATTGGTGTGTCACTGATATGCGGGCCAGACGCCCGTTGGGCCCACATGTCAGTCACCCAAACGCATCTGTAGTTAAGTCACTGAAGCAGCGTCCCCATTCACGCCCGACGAACCTACTCCGGCGCCAGTTGTCCATCCGTCTGTCGCGGCTCATTGCCATTCGCCTGCTATATTAACTTGAGCCCTAGCTCCCAGCCATAGCCAAAGACCCACACTTATTCTCCTCCGGTCCCTTCCTTCTGTCGGCACCACTTCAACCATGGCCTCGTGGCACTACGAAGCTCTCTTGGACGTACTGTCGCAGGAGCAGACGAGGGACATCGGCGGTTCCGCTCTGGGCGCGCTCCAAATCTCTCTTCGACGTACTGTCACAGGAGCAAACGAAGGAGATCGCCAGCACCCCCCGGGCCGCCCTCCGCCGCCACGACCACGAAGCCGGCGCGCGTGCGCGGGCGCAGCCAGTAGCGAGGAAGAGTAGTACATGGTAGGTCTCCGCCGCTCTGGTCCCGGGAAGGCCACCGCTACTCCACTCAGTCGATGCCAAGCTTGGTGGGGTAAACATTGGCGGCCGATTAGCCCCTTGACGGGGACGTGGAGGCGGAAATCTTCATAACCTTGTGCTCCGGCCGGAGGAGGAGGTTATCGAGGCGGATGAGGAGGCAAAGGCAATGGCCGGCTTTCTCGGGTTCATGGTCGGACTTGGTGGTCGGGCGCCTGTGATCGTTTAGATTAGGTTTACAGTAGGTTTAGTACGGTTTGTGCGAAATATGTAATGAATTTCGTCCAGTTTGTAGGAAAAGTTTTCGAAATGTAATGAATTTCATCCGGTTAATTTCATCCGGTTAATTTGAAATGTCTTTTGTTTGCATGAATTTCGTCCGGTTAGTTCATATAGTTGTCGAAAGGTATGCAGGCAGCATCGGATGGCATCCATCAGTGTCCTCGGATAGATGCTGGTGTAAATTTGTGGGCCAGCGCTGGAGATGCCCTAACTATCATGCTATAATCGCTAACAATCCTCCATTATTTGGCAGGGAACAGTTATCCCTTGATCAAAATCAGATCCGCGGTGTTTCGCACTCCTCCCGCGTACGAGTGTAAACTCTTTCTTACATAAAAATGGAGCAAGTGGACGGCACTGTAGCACGTCATATCACTCGAACTAGCCCGCCTAACGAGTGGGAAAGAACCGCCCTCATCATTTTGTTCTGGATTTCTATCGATCGATCGCGCGAAAATGTTACGCTTCGCAAGTTCTAAAGGAAAAGGCGGCACACTTATGACTCGTACGCGTCGCAACCCCAACAGTCCGGCTCGCACGCCGCTCACCAAAGGGGACACGCATTGTCTTGCAATTTCACTGACATGTGGGACCGTAATTGAATAAACCGTCGATAGCTGAAATCTAATCGCTCGGCGGGCGTCGGCTGAGAAGAGAGAAACGGGGGAGGGAGAAGAGATTGCCCGCCCGCCGCGCACGGACTCCAAGAAATATATGGTGATAATGTGAGGTGGGCCGTGCTGGAGCCCGGACCGCTTCCGGAGCCCGCTCTCACCGCCCTGGCCCCTCAAGATGCCAGTTGCCTGCTGCATGCATAGCAAGTAGTCCCCGCTTATGTGGAGGAGAGAGAGGCATTGACAAAGTCAAGGAGTAACAGTGGAGACAATAGCTTTCATCAAAAATAAAAAATGAATACTCGTTGCTCGTCCTCTATATCGGAAAGAATACTTTCATTCGCCGACATGTGGGACGTCGACCATCCTGGTCCACCTGCCATGCACAAAATTATCCTGGTCTACCCCGATCATATCGCAGGCCCAACCTTTCCCACCGTAAGTTGTTCGGACGAAGGAACCATCATGACTTTGTTGAATTCCGCTTCTTCAAGAAAACTTATTGTACCCGCAATACTGCTACCACACGCGAAGACTGGACGGCACTGTACCATGTCATATCATTGAAACCCACTAGGCCAAACTAGCCCGCCTAGGTCATCTATTTTGGAACGGAGGGAGTACGTCTCTGCACTGCTATGATTTTGTGTTGCACGTTCTCTATACATTTGCTACGAGTTTCCTACCCTATGAACCAAATGAGGCCTGAATGTATGTCGACTATTGTCTGATCGATCGCTAAGCCTACAATTTTAGGAGCTAGGGCTATTGGTCGATCGACGAGGGATAAGTATAAGCGTACCACGAGCTCATCAGCCCCAACGTTTCTCTTTGGTGAGTGTTTTGCAAGTACTATAGCTCGCACAGTAGCTAGCCTACTAACACCAAGAATCATCAAACAAGCCCTGCTGATATGATAAACAGTTCAAACTTACATCTAAGCATGCCATATATTACATCCAAAGCTGGTGAGGATACATCTGTTTCCATAACTCGGAGAGGGTTCGCATGATTCATCGCATGATTCACTATCAAACAAAAGTAGCAAGATCCGCCCACACAAGACAGTGCACTAGCCATAAGATGGTTTGATAACACGCATCGTTCTGGTAATTAAACACAGGGCAATGCAAACTACCCTGAAGGATTAGCGCGACCAACTATTTCTTGTCATCGATCTCTTGGGCAATGACCACAGCACGGACAGCGGCATGGGAATCGATTTCTAGGGCGATGTCCACAGGACTGACCGTGACATCGGAATCGATCTCTGGGGCGATGTCCACAGGATGGACAGCGGTATCAGAATCGATCTCCGAGGCGATGCCAACAGGACGGGCCACGACATCAGAATCATCAAGGACAACCACCGGCACCTGCACAACACTAACATATTAGCAAGCACATTGCAAATAATCAAAAAGCAAGCGCATTGCAAATAATCAAAAACCACAACTATGGTAATAAGCCATTATTTTTTACCTTGTGCAGCTCACCGGGGGATCTCATCCCTCCGGGGGCCATCTCCTCGTCCTTGATGGGGGCCATCACCTTGCCAGGGGAATACTGCTTCTCAACAACGACTATCTCCTCAAACTCGGTCTTGAGCCTCACATAGGTGGCAATCAGAGCTCCTGTGGTAGGCACGGTGGGGCCCTTGCTGTTCTTCCAACTTTCTATGAGGAGTTCGTCCGCCAACATCCTCAACTCTTTGGCCTTTTCTTGGAGTTCTTCGTCTCCATGGGTTGGCCCGCCAACATGGTCAACTCGTTGGTCGGTGCTCGCTTCTTGGAGATCGCTGTCTCCAGTGGGTTGTCCGCCGGCAACTCTTTGCCTAGTGCTCCAGGATCCATCAATGAACTGACAAACAAAAAGCAATCGAAAGGAAACCACAATCGCAATGAAAACAGGAAAAGAATAGGATGTGAGAATCGGTCGGTGCTTCACAAAAATAAGATTATTGGAATGAAAATATAGCAGCATAACTGATTCGCCCACCTTTCCTTCGTCGGTAGAGAAGAAAATGGCAGAAGTGAGTAGCCTGGAGTGAGGTTTTCTTCAAGAAAGGGAAGAAAGGGCTTGAACGAGCGTTCCAATGAAATGATGGTTGCTTCGTCCAGTCCAACTTGGAGGCCACCTTACCACTGCTGGTAAAGGTATGGGTTTTGTGATATGACGGGTCATGACGGCCACACCGGGGTGACAGGTGAGTCTCGACTGTAGCACCTCGCTCTGATTTGGTGGATGGCACGCGGGCCCGGATGCTTTGAAATGTCATTAACTTGATTTTAGTCTCTTTAGTATTTGGATCCAAGCATGGATGAGGCTAACAAGTTTTAGTCCCACTAATTTTAGTCATGAGAATAAAACGTATCAAAGCACTCTCTCAATATTGTGCACTGCGACCAAGGCGGAGAGGAAAACGAGAGAACTACGTAATTAATGCATGAGTTTAATTAGGGTAGTTTTGTAAATTATGAGATACATTCCTCCAATCGCAAAATCCCTTGGTTCATGAGATTTGAGATTTGAGCCCTATAAACCGGAGGGGAGGGGGTACTGCACACGGTGTAGTCTAGTCACTTGTTTTTTTGAGCCGAAGTCTAGTCACTTGTTGAAATCTCTAGAAAGGCAAATACTCCTTTCCGGTTTACAGGTCTATACTACTCCCTCCGTCTGGGTGTGTAAGTCATCTTACGAAAACCAAATAGTCCCAAAACACTTAGGCGTGGTGCATTAACTTCTACCTTGTTTCTTGTTTCTTGACATACGTATCAACTAATAAGAGATGAGAGGTGTTCATGCTTTTAATGACTTGCAATGGCTAGTTCATTGCATGGAATGCTATTAATTAGCAAATAAACATTGGTGACCCCAGGAGGAAATGGTGGTAAGCACGTGGACCTATGCAGAATGAGTATCAACCAATGGATAATGGAGTTTAATTGTTAAACAATAGCAATTTTGTCTCATGCAAAAGCCTGGCTAGTACTCCAAGGAACCGCACCACGCGAGCGTTCGCAACTGCCATGTTTGGTTTGCACTTGGCTCTTCGCCTCTTTGCCTCTTCGAGAAGACGAACAATGATGTTACTCCTACTTCTACAGTATTGAATCCACTGCTGCATGTCCGTCCACCTCGTGCGGGAGGGATAGCATGTAGCGAAAGCTTCTACTTACTGCTCCTGCCTTTGCGTCCATGACAGGTGGGCCCAATAGGTGGTTGGCCCACCTATCATGCAGCCAAAGGCAGGTGCAGTTAAGGCACCAGAGCACAGTCCACGAGGGAGAGGGTGTCGTAGTAATCAAATTTCTCGGGCTTGTACGAGTTGACGCGACACATCAAGGCACTGCATTCGATAAAACTCTTTTTACACATTTCAAATGGGCTACTTCGTATGTAGGAGTAGACATATTCTGCTTCGTATGTACTCCCTCTGTTCCAAAATATAAGTCTTTTTAGAGATTTCACTATGAACTGGAGTACATACGAAACAAAATGAGTGAATCTACACTCTAAAATATGTCTATATACATCCGTATGTAGTTTGTAGTGGAATCCCTAAAAAGAGTTACATTTAGGAACGGAGGGAATAGTCACTTGTTGCAATCTCTAAAAAGACTTATATTTAGCAATGGAGGGAGTACAACGCATGCATGCATGCCGTGACTTTCCTTTTGATACTTGCATGTGTTATTTGATGCACCTTGCCAAATTTTGACTATAAATTTAACTAACCAAATTTTCATGCATGTCACAAAAAATCACGGGGCTGTTTGGATTGTGACTATGTTTGTCTTATGTTGCCACATTATTTTTCCCACACTTGCCACACTTGCCTAACCTGAGTTGCTCAAATTGTTAGACACACTTTGGCTTGATTAAGGGAATCTTGCCACAATTTTTGTGTCTATGACATGTGAGGTTCACTGCTAATAAAAAAATTCTTGTCTCAGGTGTGGCTCATAAAAAAGACTTATATTTAGGAACGGAGGGAGTAGAAAATATAAATAATAATGCATGTTGGGGCAACCCACGTTTCCGCTAATTTTAGTCGTGGGCTTGTTCACAATTTTTACGAGGGGGTGGTTGTTCATTTAATGGAGGGACTTGTAGTACTACCAAACTTGAACGATACAAAGGGCGACCTGGCACACCGTAACACCACTTGGAACAAGCGGGTAGCTATCTCAAAAAACAATCAACAACTAAAAAAACCGCGACCTGGCATGTAGTATAGTACACAATTTTAAACGATTGTTTTGATGGAGTGAAAAAGGAAAACTACCCCACTACTTATATATAGGCCGGAGCCTCCGCGCTTGCTTGCTAGGGCTGCTCTATTCACACACTCTCATCCTCTCCAGATCTAAGCAAGATAGGGGTAGTAACCCTGTCTTTCTCCCTTCAAAAAACACTGGCTTTCTATCCTCACCGCTGGTTACAGATCCGGACGTATCCCCCTCCGCCGGTGAAGTGCGACTTTGGAGTCGAATCTTGTACTCCCTCCATCTGAAAATACTTGTCATTGAAATAAAGTGGGGGTGGGGGAATTTAGTATGTACATCGGACTTGGTACAAACAGGAAGGAAAGGGGATGAAAGTAGTACAGACTGGTCATCCAACCGGTCTCTTGGTCGAAAAGGGAAATATAGGGGTAACGCTATACACAGTGGTATGACTAGGACTAGATTTTCTATCCACACATAGGAGTAGGTGGCTAGAGTGAACAAAAATGGGACCAACCCAGATATGTTTCTTGGATGTTTGTTTCTCGAGGCAACAAACTATGAATCACCACTTTATGCCCTTGTTTACGTACATGGTGTTGTACTGCTGGTGCACCCACTGTCCCATGCCCTTATACCAAATATTTAGGCTCCGGTCGGAATAAAGGGGCAGAAAACATAGGTCTTGATGAAAATAGAGGAATATGAAAGGAATGTAGGTATAAAACTATGGAACAGCAAACCGGAGGAAACTCTCAAGAGAATGTGTTCTGATGGACTACGAAATGTACAGATTTGTTTTTTTAGAGTAGCATGCTTGGCAGTATGAGATGCTATTTGTTTATTCAGCTTCACAGTGACTACTCTTGTCCTCACCTCAGGTACCACACATAGGTTGATTTTTTTATTCCGGCAAACACAGCACAGCAACCTGTCTAATGCATGGCAGCGAGCGCCTGCCTCGGGCTTCCGCCCAAAAAATGAGCAGCGCGTGGATGTTTCTAATCCGATGGAATCAGTACTACCAGACCAGCTTTCCTATGAAACACTATTCACCTTTCCTGTGTTCCAAACGGTTGGAAGGGAAAGAATATGGTAGGAATTGTGTTCCTACGAAAATCCTGCACCAAACCTGTGAACCGAACGTAGCCTTAGCTGTTCTTAATATAATGTCCCTGGTAAAAATGAAGCCATGCCACTGTTTTTGCCTGTAATTGTTTGAGACTCTGACAAGTTTAGCCAAATGTTTTTGCCTGTAATTGTTTGAGACTCTGACTATTTCCTCTGTGCCTTTTTGTGCAAACAGGGATACCCAATTCACCTGGTTGCTGTTGTGACCTTTTGGTGTACTGCACAAAACTCTTCTTAAAAGAAGTGACTTTTGTGATGTTTAACTGGAATGTCAGATGGAACAGTTGGTTCATTTTGGTGGAACTGCACAAAGGGAGATCTGTGTTCCAATCCTCATCATCCATATTGGCGCCATAACCTTCGTTTAGGTAAGAATGATATTTAATGCATGTGTTCATCTATACTTTCCGACTACCATGAGAAAATAATGTTGTTTTTTACTAGTAAACTTGTACTCCCTCACTGACAAAACCAATTCTGAATTAGAAGGCCAATCATGTACTTGGTTTCACCAACTGGTGAGGATAAAGAGCAACATAGCATGAAGAGGAGGAAGAAGAAGAATAAACAGTGCCAAGGCGATCTTGAAGCCAGAGGCCTCAGTCAAGGTTATTCAAGGGCTCCGGCAACGACTAATTTACATGTGAGATGATCCTCCAGGGAGCCCTTCCACTTCTGCTGTCTCACTTAATTAATTAGGAGCACTTAAGTACCACTAATTTATTACTACTTAATTTTCCTGTTGGAGTTAAACAAATCTTTAGTAGGACCCTATGCTGAATCATGTACGTGTGAATGTTTGTCTATGGAGGTGAATCATGTGGTGGAGCAGGGAGGGAATATTATTAGTGTCATGACATAATAATGCTATTGTTTTGCATGTCAATTTATTGCCATTGGTTCAATGAGGCAATGTTTTGCGTATTGTCCATCATGAATTTGATGCTACTGTTTGAGTAATATGCTAATGTCTTCCTATCCTTTCTCACTAAGCTAATGAAGGTTTCACCTTGTTCCTACTTGTGCAAACAGGGATTATGTTGTGCCAATCATACATTTTAGTGGAACTACACAAGACAATACAACGAACTGTATCCCAGCCAGTGCTTTAACTCTGCTGGAAGTTGTTGATAATCTTTCGATATAATCTCAGCACTGGTAAACAAGAGTGATTTCAACCAAACATTTGAAGTGCACAAAAATATATACTATTGTGTGATTCAAGTGAGTGCTTTATCATCTCTTATGGGACTACATGAATAAGCTTTTTTTTCTCAGGTTGGTACGGGCCTAAGGCCTTCATCCATATTAGTTTGTTGTCATCTCTATTTGTATCGTGCAACTATCATGAGAAACTCCTTTATCTTTGCACTTTTAAGTTTTGCAACCTATGATAAATGGCAATGCTTTGAGTGTTGAGTTGAGCTAATTGGCACTGATTAAATAAACTAATACCTCTCTTTAAGCAAGACTACTATGTTGCTAACTTTACCCATTAATATAATGAGGGTGCTTCTATTTGTTAGTGTATGTTTCATCGACTAGTCCCACTATTACAGTAATCTCACTCTCTCAATATATGTGCCAACAGGGATGCTCGATTTTGGTGGAACTCCACAAAAACTTTGGGTGCTTCGTTGCCTCGACAGCTTTCGTCCTTTCCTGTTAGTCGCTAATCTCCGCTTGCTTTCTTCCTTTACTGTCAGTCGCTTGGCTTATCTCGGCTTCCAGTCAAAGGAAATAGTAATTGAATGCTACCTCACACAGGTTGGTACTGGTCTTTATCCTGATTATTGTGCCTGTCATATGTTCTGGTAATTTGGTATTGTGCTAGTGTTTGCCGATTTCATAAAGGAGTAATTTGGAGCCTGAACTCGCAGGCAAATCATTACATCGGGTGATTTTAGTAGGACAACACAAAATGATCAGATGGACAGGTACTTATGCTGCTATGTACTCCAAAGTTCACTCATACAAGCATCGATGTTGACAAGAAGTGCCTATATTCATTCGAGTATCAACAATCGTTAACCAATTGTCAAACTCCAAGTATTAGGAGAGTGAACGCCAAAAATATTGCTTGGTGCATAGCCCAGAAAAACGCAGTCCAGTCTTTGGTCCCAACTTGTGCCTTTTGGTTATCGGCACATATGGTAGCGAACTATATGGCATGGATCTAAAGATTCCAGACAAGTTGGTTGACGCGTATATTCATCTGGCACTTAATCAGTCTGCACGCCAAGGATGCTCCATTTCAGTTGAACTGCACAAAAAATTTGGGTGGTTCATTTTCTCAACCGCCTCCTTTCTCGTCTGCAATGTAGAATTTTGGCGAGATACAGGACCAAGATGAGCCAGTAAACTAGTTGGATGAAAGTAGTGGCCAAGTTGCTCAAACCTTCATCGGCACGAGGCCACTATTTGAGGATAAACCTACAAGCAAAGTTCAGATTGTCTGTGTTGCCTCTTATGTACTCGAAAGTTTACTCGTACAAGAACTAATTTTAGCAAGAAGTACTTCTGATTGAACATCATTTACCAGTCTGTACCCTAGGTAATTAAAGTTCGTCCATGGATCATATTGGCTGTGATCTCAATCATTTGGATGCATAAACATACTGAACATGTGTATATCTGAATCGTTTTGTGAATTATGTATGAATATTGTCGTGTGATCTATCAATCATTTGGATGCATAGATATGCTGAGCTTGTGTATATATGAATCTTTTGAGTTGTTGATAGTGAATGTTGGCTATGAATATGAACGTGTCCTGTGAACCTGAGTTTGATATGAATTGCAACAGAACCAGTTATAACCCTTCTCCTCCTCTCAATCTGTGACTCCACTGCCGCATTTTCCCATCTCCGAGTCGTTCCCGTCCGGGGCCTCGCCGTCGTCCACCGCCTCGCTGTGTTCGGTGCGGCATGGTCAACAAACGAGAGTCATCAGAAGAGGACTATACGTGGAGAGCCTGACGGCTGGGACCCACGAGGTCCATGGTCTCACGCAAGGAAAGTTCCTCCTTATTAAGCTGAAAAAAATGTTTCCTCCACCTGACAGCTGGGACCCACCGGCTGTATCTTCGCACGGAAGGAAGTGCCTCCTTGTTTTGCGAAAAAAATTATTCATCCCGTTGACAACTGGGACCCGTCAGATTTGGTGACTGACTTGTGGGCCTGCTAAGCGGACGTGTACGCACGACTTTGTCAACTTAATCAACAAATGGTTCTAGTAGCTGGACCATTGGATGTTAATCCAACAGCCGTGCTCCTTCTTCAACCTCTATTCTTGCTCCTGTCTCCCGTGGGCGGCACCACGGCTGTGCTGCTGCGCACCCGAACCAGTGAAGTTTCCCACTCCTCTCCATCTGCGACTCCACTGCCCCGTATTCCCCATCTCCGGGTCACTCCAGTCTGGGTGCGCTCGGCATGGTGTGGTCAACGTGGTCAACAACCGAGAGTCATCGGAAGATGACTATACGTGAGAGGCTGATAGTGGGGACGCAGCACGCCCATGGACGCATGCATGCAACGGAACGCGGCGAGGTCAACGTGGTCAAGGAACGACTTCCATCGGAAGTATACTGTACGTGGAGAGTCTCAGCTGGGTCCACGGCCGTAGCAAGTAAGTGCCTCCTTATTACGCGGAAAATAATGATTCCTTCAATTGACAGCAGGGACCCACTGGACGGGCCACCGTATTTTGCGAAAAAAATGTTTGCCCCCTGACTACTGGGACCCACCTAACGGGCCACCGTATTTCGCGAAAAAACGCCCCCCAGCTGTCAGCTTGGACCCACCGGAAGTGCCTCCTTATTACGCACAAAAAAATGAATACTCCCCCTGCTAGCTGGGACCCACCTTGGTGGGAGGCTAACTTGTGGGCCTACTAAGTTGACGGGGACGAAGGGCTTAGTCAACTTAGTCAATATGAACGATTCTAGCTCCAGTGATCGTACGATGTCCATCCAACGGCCCTAGTGCTTCTTCAACCTCTGGTCTTCTTGCTCTAGGCGCCCAAACCAGCACCGGTCGTGCCTCATGCTCCTGCCTCCCGTGGCCGGCTATGCTGCCGCGGAGGACTGACCACCCCCTACTATTCCCACCGCTGGCCAGGCCCTGCGGCGACGGCAGCCTCACACCGCAGCCGAACCAGTGAACCCTCGTACTCCTCTCCGTGCGGGCTTCCACTGCCGTGTCTTCCCTGGCTCCGTGTTGTCCCCTTCCTAGGCCTCGCCGTCGTCCATCGCCGTGGTGCTCTCCGTGCGGCATGGTCAACATTGTCAAGGAACGACTTCCATCGGAAGAGTACTGTACGTGGAGAGGCTGACAGCTGGGTCCACGGCCACAACCCAGTTTTTTTGTGATTTGCCAAGTAAGTCACTTTGTCAGGCCTGTTAGGCTGAAAATCTTTCAAGACAAGGAGAGCTTTCATTCGGCTGGCCAAGAAAATGGCCCATCAGTAATGAAAAATGGGCTGTACATTTTTAAAACACATCAAAGCGGCAATTAGTTTCAAATATCTTTTTTTTCATTTCGAGAGTTTAAATTACATTAATTTTTATGCGTGGAGAATTTGTTGAATTTTATATTGATATACATTTAGTTTTAAATTCAGTTTTAATGTGAGTCAAAATTTCGGGATTAAAAACAGTTCGGACCGCACCGAAATATGCAAAATTTCGTATAATTTTTTAACCGTGGCCACAATATGGGCTGTAATGCTAACAAAAAGAATATGGGCTCCAAACAAAACCTTAAGAATTAGCAAATGGGTTGTAAATTATTAGAAATAATGGTAGATGGGCTATATGTTGTTTTCACATATTTGAGGCTTTCCTAAAAAAAAGGTTGACGCACAAGCAGTGACTGTTGGATGGCCATCCAACGGCCGTCGTGCTTCTTCAATCTCTGCTCTTCCTGCTCCAGCCGCTCAAATAAGCACCGGCGGGACTGCCTGCTCCCTCCTCCCCGCGGCCTGCTGTGCTGCCACGCAGGCCTCACCGCCCCATCGTACTCCCATCGCTGGCCTAGCCATCCGTCTACTCACCCACACCTGCTGTTATTCTCCGGCGACGGCAGACGAACCAGTAAACCCTCGTTCAGTCGTACTCCCCTTCGCGTGGGAAACAACTGCTGAGTCTTCCCTACCTCCGTGTCGTTCCCTTCCTAGGCCTCACCGTCGTCCACCGCCTTGGTGCTCTCGGCGCGGCCTGGTCAACATGGTCAACGACCGACATGCATCTGAAGTGGACTGTACGTGGAGAGGCCGACAGCTGGGTCCACGGCCGCACGCAAGGAAATGCCTCCTTATTACGCGCAAAGTAATGATTCCTCCACCTGACATCGTGGACCCACCGAAAGGGCCTCAGTATTTCACGAAAAAAACATTACCGCCGCTGATAGCTCGGACCCACCAGCTATATCTTCGCACGCAAGGAAGTGCCTCCTTATTACGCACAAAAAAATGAATACTCCCCTGTTAGGTGGGACCCAGTATAGTGGCAGGCTAACTTGTGGGCCTACTTAGTTGACGGGGATGGAGGGCTTTGTCAACTTAGTCGATATGCACGATTCTAGCTCCAGTGACCGTACGATGTCCATCCAATGGCCGTAGTGCTTCTTCAACCTCTGGTCTTCTTGCTCCAGCCGCCCAAACCAGCGCCGGTCGTGCCTTGTGCTCCTGCCTCCCGTGGCCGGCTGCGATGCGGCGGAGGCCTCACCGCCCCCTACTACTCCCACCGCTGGCCAGGACATCCCTCTACTCACCCACACCCCCTGTTATTCTGCGGCGACAGCAGCCTCACACCACAGCGAACCAGTGAACCCTCGTACTCCTCTACGCATGGGCATCCACTACCGCGTCTTCCCCGGCTCCGCATCGTCCCCTTCCTAGGCCTCGCTGTCGTCCACCGCCCTGGTGCTCTCGGCGCGGTGTGGTCAACGTGGTCAAGGAACGACTTCCATCGGACTGGACTGTACGTGGAGAGGCTGACAGCTGGGTCCACGACCGCAGCAAGGAAGTGCCTCCTTATTACGCGCAAAATAATTATTCCTCCACCTGACAGCGGGGACCCACCGGACGGGCCACCATATTTCGTGAAAAAAACGTTTCCCCCCTGACTGCTGGGACCCACCATCTACACCTTCGCATGCAAGGAAGTGCGTTCGGGCAAAAAAACGATTCGCCCCCTGACTGCTGGGACCCACCAGCTACATCTTCACACGCAAGGAAGTGCCTGACAGTCGGGACCCACCTGGTCGAAGCGTACGTAGCGTTGTCATTCTGGTCACGAACGTGTACGTACATACTGGTCGATGTAGAGGCGCGCACGTGTCATAGATGTAGAGGCGCGCACGTGTCGTAGTAGAGGCGCGCACGTAGCATGTACGCGTACGTATAGCGGCGAGGGTGCAAGAAAGAAAATACGGCCACGTACGTACATACGGGCAGGGTCTCTAACACCTACTCGCGCATACGTACATGGCTGGGTCAGAACGGAGAAACAGCGTCGTCGTCGTGTTCATGGGGAGCCAACCGGCTGGGTCGGAACGGAATGCATGGTCATGTTCATCGGGAGGGCTTGGACGGAACAGGCGATGGAAACGAGGCCTGGTCTACCGCACAACGGAGGAAACGGCCTTGCGTTCGACCGGCCACGTTCGAAACGGAGTCCTGTTGATCGGGAGGGGCCTGGCGTACCGCAAAATGGAGGAAACGGACCTCCTACGGTCGAAACAGGGGTCCTGTTGATCGGGAGGGGTGTGGCGTACCACAAAACGGACGAAACGGACTTGTGTTGGAGCGCTACGGTCGAAACGGGGGTCCTGTTCATCGGGAGTGGTGTGGCGTACCGCAAAACGGACGAAACAGACTTGTGTT
>NC_041385.1:704008695-704022675 GCF_002162155.2 Triticum dicoccoides | reverse complement strand
AGTAGCGAAGGAATCACTCCATCGGGTTCAGTTAACAGCCATCGATCGATCGATCGGGTTCAGTAACGCGTAGACTGCAATGCAATCGCTCGGGTTCAGTTAGAGCCCAACGCCTCACTCGGCTTCGGTTAGAGCCAACGCCTCGCACACATGCGCATACGTACGAGAGAAACGCGCATCGCTCCGCCCCCGACCTCCCACCGTAACCAGCAACTCCCCAAAATTTTCCTCCCCCTCGCTTCTACCACGGTTTTTTCCGTCATGGACGGCCCAAAGAATGTCATGCAGCTGCGTCTCCGGCCCGCCCAGGACGAAAAGCCCATTTTCTGTCATTATTTTTTGTCATAGAAGTAGGATCCCACCACATCTATGATGATACCAGGTTTTGTCACAATTATCGTCATAGAAGTGTCATATGTATGACAGGAATTTTTTTCGTTCGGCCCAAAATGTCACGGATGTGTCTTTTTTTTGTAGTGTGAGCATCACATGGAAATTTCTCCTTAGTATTTCCTCGACCCCCTTTAACAGTACGGTGTTTCCTATGACTCAAGAAAGAGAAAATGAAACTATGAAAACAAAAGTCTTCGCGCTTCATGTTCCTCAAATGAATATCAAGTCTTCAAGGTCACACCAATTTCTTCACTTTCAAAGTCTTAAGAAATACAAAGTCTTCAGTTGAAGAACTTCATTTTTAGGGGTCGACTTTCTCTGTAAATATCAAACTCCTCATAGACTTGTAGACCTATGTACACTCACAAACACATCAGTCTCTTAACCTATAAGTCTTCAATACACCAAAATCACTAAGGGGCAATAGATGCACTTACAATCTCCCCCTTTTTGGTGATTGATGATAATATAAGTTAAGTTTTCAACGGGGATAAACATGTGAAGTGTAAATACTGATATTGAGGAATTTGATTGCAAGATATAGAAGAACTCTCCCTGAAGATGTGCATCGTGAGGAATTTGCTTTTGAAGCAATGCACACTTGAAGAGTATAATCATGGAGATCTCCCCCTATATCTTGTAATTCATACACGCATTTGACATATAACATGACGAATTTGAAATGCATGATGAAATATGGTGACTGATGTAATTCAGCATGCGTGCATTAACATTAATGAGGAATAAGCATGCAAAAGAACACAACAAAAGTATCAAGCCACCATAGAGTTTAAGATTACAACTCGATCCAGCAAAGTCATCAGAAGAACGAGAGTTGTAACTTAGCAAAAAACGCCCATATATATAGACCCGCTTGAAGACTAACTCAAATTTCTCCCCCTTTGTCATCGAAGACCAAAATGGTTGAAACTAAGGACTAACGCCCCTGAAGAATATCATGATGATGGAGGAGCGCCAGCGTTGTCAGGGTCTTGAGTCGTTGTAGGGCCTGCTGTAGTGTTGTCCAAGTCTTCATTCTCGTCTGTGGCGCGTGATGAAGAATATGAGTGGCCACCAAGGAAGGAACCTTGACCTTCTTGAATTTCTTCGGTGGTAATGCAGACCAATCAAAGTCTTCCTTGAAGCCCATTTGCTTCAGATCTTCTTCGCCATATAGATGTGACATTATAGCCCAGGTGCGATCAAACACTTCATGGAGGTAGTAGTGGTTTTTCTTCACTGCATTATGTGTGGAGGTCATGTTGTGAAGAATAGAGCCAAACTGATGCTTAAACCATTTGTGATTCCGATCGACCTTCTGGTGAAGACTTATGAGCAGTTCACGGTTAGTCATCACACGAGGAGTGGTAGCTTGAGGACTTGACTTTGGAGCATTGGCAGCAGAATCATATGTGGCAGAGTCATCATTGGTGGAATAGGATGCAGCTTTGCGGAATTGACCATCCAATGGACGAGTGCCTTCATCAATCACAGCTGGTGACTTGCCCTTCTCATCAGATGAGGAAATGGTCCGCTTGAGGACTTCAATCGGGGGCAAGTAGCTGCCATGGTTAAGATTATCAGCCTTATAGTTGAGTGAAGTCCTTGCTCTGAGGAATCTCATGATCCATGGTGCATAAGGCTTAAGCTCAAATGGCGAGAGTGCAACATTTGCAAGAGTCCTCATGAAGAAATCATGGTAATTGATAGGAATACCATGCATGATGTTGAAGAGCATATTCTTCATCATCCCCACAATTTCTTCATCTAAAGAATCATGTCCTTTGATTGGGCTGATAGTCTTCGTCAGGATGCGGTATATGGTTCTTGGCACATAGAGCAATTCCTTCACGAGGAATTTGGTCCTGTGAATTTGTCCTGGCTTCAGCGGCTTCATGAGCACTTGCATATAATGATCAGTAAGTTCAGGTTCATCATATAGACAGTGAGCGCCTTCTGGTGGAGGACTGATTGGGAAGGCATGAAGCAATTCAGTGGCTGGTGCCTTGTAGTGAGTGTTTTCAATCATCCAGTCCAACACCCAAGAGTTAACGTCAGCTGCGTTGCCTGTGATGTGCAAAGTTGCGTAGAACTGAAGAATTAGCTCTTCATTCCAGCCAACAATGTCAGTGCAGAAATTCAGCAAGCCTGCATCGTGAAGTAGACTGAGAACCGGCGTGAAGCATGGCATATATTCCATGTCCACGTGAGGAATGTGCTCATGATCGAAGATTTTGTCCTTGTCAAAAAGAACTGAGGAATAGAAGTTGGCTTGGCTGGCAGTCCAGAAGCGCTTCCTTCTAAGACGAGCATTATCATACAGGTAGAATTCAGTGAAGAAGACGTGCTCGCCAAAGAAATCATCAGCCTTGAATTTTGGTTTCTTGGAGAAGGGATTCTTTGGTTTTGGCTAAGGAGTGTCATTAATTTGCAGTATCACCTCAGGAATCGCAATCTCAGGTTTCTCATGCTGAGGAATTTCTGTTTCTTCTGCATCTTCAGCCTGAGTCATCACTTCTTCATTCACAGTTTCTTCAGCACCAGTGGATGGAATGTCTTCATGAACAGATGGGGTTGCACGTGGTTCATTAGATCCCACTTGGACTTCAGTAGTGGCTGGGGACTGAGGAACAACTTGGAGAGGAGTGAACATTGGTGAGTTTGAATGCTGACTGTCCCAAAATTCATCATTGAGCACAGGTGTGGTACATCCAATGTACACATCCTCATCGTCAATTTCTTCAACACCTACCTCTTCAGCAGTGAACTGAGGCATAGGTGAGGAAATGACAGGGGTTGAAGGGATTGCATCCACTTCAATTTCTTTGTCCAACTGCTCTGTCGAAGCAGCAGATGGAGTTTCTTCATCAGATTCCTCGGGAATCTCATATTCTTCACCATAAGGAACAAGGTCCTTTGATGGCATTGATGAGACGGGGACGACATCAATTGGATTATCAATTGAACTGATCAGAGTCTTCATCTTCTTTGGAGCCAAAGAATTTGATGAAGCTGATGCCTTCCTTTTCTTCATCGCTGCACGTTCTGCAGCCTTGGTCTTCTTCACATCAAGAGCAGATGGAAGGATAGGAGTTGGTGTAGGTGCAGGAGGTGCATTTTCTTCAGGCTCAACTGTTTCAGTTGCCCTGGCTTGTTCATTTTCCTCAGGCGCATCACTAGTGGATGCCCTGGCAATATCATCAGCGGCTGGAACGGAGTCATCAGCCCTGGTATTCTCACTTTCTTCAGCAGCCATACTGACATCAGCGGTGCTGGCATGTTCTTTAGTGGGCTCAGCAAATTCTTCAGCCTGAGGAATTTGAACATGCACCGATGCAGAGGCAGTTGAAGAGAAATTCTTCGTCAAGTTGACGAAACGAACCTTTGCTCCCTTCCAACCAGCATGATACCGATTGAAATCATCACTCAGTTGCTTGATTTCAGCTTGTATAGCAATGAGTTGTTCGGGGGTAAGAGTGAGGACATTGTCCTTGAGGAAGCGTTGTTTCTTGTATTGCGCTTTCTTTAGCCTTCGACCTTCTTCATATTTCCATTTCTCTTCCTCAATGAAGTGAGTGAGAACATGGCTTTGACCAGGAGTGAGGTTCAACTCTGGCAGAGGTGTGTTAGGGTCCTTGTGCCATAAGTCAATGAAGTCAAGGATCAACTTTGGATCCAATAGTAGTGGCACATTGCTGCCTTTGGCTCTAGCAACCCTGGATTGCCTGTCTCTGATGATTTCAGCAAGTTCATCATCATCCGCCTCATCATCATCAGAGGGCACTTGGAAAGCGACTTGCTTCTTGTGAGGACTTGGTCGAATACCTCGTCCAGCAGTGGCCTTTTTCTTCAGCAGTGAGGGACCAGCTGAGGAAGGTCGAGCAGCTGAGGAGCTTGCAGATGCTCCTGAGGCAATAGAGAAGCCTTGAGTCCTTTGGCACATGGCAAGATGCACAGGTGCCGAAGATTTTGTTGGAGCAGCCGAATACTTTGTCGGAGGTACTGAGGACGTTGGAGGAGGAGGAGCAGACTGAGGAATTGGCCGTGAGGGCTTTGAAGATGCTGGCCGTGAGGGCATTGATGAGGAGCTTGGCCGTGAGGGCATTGAAGGAGAAGCACTGGATTTGTGGGCAGGCTTCTTTGGCATAGCCTTCTTGGGCTTACTAACAGATGCCTCAGCAGCGTTAGCAGCAGCAGAATCTTCATTGAATTTCCTCACTGCTTCTTTAGCTTGATTGGCTAGTTTGGCCTGGCGCCTAGCCCATTCAGTAGCATAGTCCTCACCGCGCTTGAGGCTGGTGGGATCTGCCAGTTGGCCAGGCCTCGGTGGAGGTCTTGAGCATGGAGGATCGAGTGCGAATTTCTTCATGTACTTGGGAGTAACATATCTGTACTCCCTCCATTCTTGTGCCCATCTCCTCTCAATTCGTTGTATGCGCACTTTGCGCTGATTCTTGTCCTCCTTGCCAAACTTGGCCTCATCTGGAGTGCAATATCCATCATATATATCCTTAGGGATTTCAAACGCTGTGTTGACCTCAGGCCTTTTTCCTCCCTTCTGTGGCTTTTTGTCAGCCATTTTCTTCAGCTGAGGATTAACAACTGAGGTTTCTGAAGACGTATGCAACTTTTCTTCGAGGAACGCTGCAAATGAGTTATTTTGATGAGAACCTAGTGATTCAGCAGCGGACATTTGTACCTGTGAACAGAGTATAGTTGCGAGGAATTTGGAGAGGTCATATGCGTTCTTAGAAGATTTTCAAAAAGGAATAGGTTTGAGGAATTTGACAGATGAGTCTTGAAGAATTTCACTAAGCGTTCTTTATCTTAGGTTCCAGAGTTGTACATATTTGAAAATCCACACAATTGAGGAATTTTGAAGAAAATCATTGCTTAGAGAAATGAATCAAGAACAAATAACATGTGAGGTGTTTAGTGTGTGAAGATTTGAAGAATAAACACCTTTGAAGATTTTTCGGAGAAACACATGAATCAAAGTGGACAATAAAAGTAACTTTTAATTACCCAAAGTGAAGAACACGAAGAACTGAGAAGTACTGAGGTGAAGTTCGTCCGTTCAGATCTTCCACGCCCTAACTCGGCAGAGGAAGACGGCTACGGCGGCGGCGGAGTGAAGAAACCCGCAACCGGCGCGAGTACGACGGCGACGAGATCGAGGCAGTGAAGCTCTTCCTCACCGACGACGATGAAGTAGCGGCGGCGCTTGGGTTTGGGAAGCTCGAGCGGGAGAGAAAGGTCGAGCGGAGTAAAAGTGAAGTGAGGAGAAGATAGGGGTATTTATAGCGACAGTGAAAAACTGTGCGTCCGAGGATTTCGGACGAACGTGCCCCTGGCTCTTCTTATTCACGTGACATGTGTCACCCACGTACTGTGAGGTGGCGATCGTGTAGGATCGTGGGTGAATAGATATGTATTTGTCGTGAGAAGCGGAACGGTTTGAGCGGCAAAGCTGAAAATTTAGATAAGATAAGTTTTAAGTTACCGTTCACAATTTCTTCAGCTGTCAAGGACATAGTGAAGATTTTGAACGAGTTTCAAATCAGAACGCACATGAAGAATTTGTGAATAGACTGGGTCGAGTTTAGCATAGAGGGGGAAGGGTCCGATCACATTCACTTAGCGAAAAAAGTCAACTTGAAGAATTAGCAATAAGTGAATGTTGTAGAGGACATAAACTCATAAACACTATTCTGATCACGGGATCAGAATAATATTCTGATCACAAACATGAACTTCCCGAGTAACGCGCCTGACCTTCCCCGAGTACTAGGTTGAACTTCCGCCAATATTGCCCAAATGGGGCTTGCGATATACCGTTGGAAAGCTATGGACACCAGTATCATGACCCAACTTAAATTTTTAGCAAAATGCAAGCGGTTTAAGAGCAGTTTTGAAAACCGTTTTTTTTCACACAAAAAACATGAATCGTATTTTCGATCGCATTTCTAAACCGTTTATCGGAATGAGGCATATAATATGGCGTTGGAAAGCTGCTGCAAAACCGCTACTTCCACATGTTGAAAGTTTCTCTAATTCTCTATGTTTAAAGAGTAATTTGAAAAAACGTAAAATTTCGTAACCCGAACAGCCGAGTTCGTATTTTCAACGTCATTTCTAAACGGCTAGTCCAATTGAGGCATATGATATGGAGTTGGAAAGCTTATGAAAATGCGCTACTCTTTCAATTTGAAAGTTTTTTCTAATTTTGAACGGTTTAAAAGTAATTTAGAAAATGGTACAAGTCCTACCGAGTTTGTATTTTCAAGCTAACTTTTTAACCGTGCATCCGAATGCAGCAAATGATATGGCTTTGAAAAGCTTGAACAAATGCGAAAGTTTTTGGTATGTATTATTTCTCCCAATTCTTTACGGTTTTAAGTCAGTTTCGAAAATGGAGAAACATGTATTTTCGCCGTATTTTCTGCAAACTTTGTTGGAATGGCGCAAATAATATATCGCTGAAAAGCTACGAAAAATGCGAAACTTTTTCATGTTGACAGTTTTCTCTGATTCCTAGCCGTTTTCAAGTAATTTCAAAAATGGTGAGATCATTCGTTCTGCCTTTATTACGAAACTGATTCGCTAAAAATGCATCGCGTGAAGTACCTGAACTTCTCGGTATGAAACCCTGAACTTCACTCTGTTTTTCACGTGTTTTTTTTGCTCGTATATCTCTATCCACTACTTCTAGCTCTACATCCACTCACCGGAATTGAGCAAGTGATATACCGATGGAAAGCTGTTGTAAACACGCAAATTTCCCGTGTTAATCATTTTTTCATACTCGCAACGATTTAAAAAAATTTCATCTGAAATTCATTCAGCATAGTAGTTGAACTTCATGCTATTTTCACATTGAACTTCCGTGACGTATTTTTGTTTGAACACGCGCCTGAACTTCCCTCTGTACAAACCCGACCTTCGGGCTATCTTTGCAACCGTGACTTCCTCCGCGAATTATTCTGGTTAGTAGTATGCTATATGATGTTAGTGTAATCTAGAAAGGTTTTTTAGCAACTAAATACCGGTTTTAAATAGAAATCTCGCTCGCTGGCAGATTTTGCTCTCGGGTCGTGATGAAATTGTGTTTTTTGCAATTTTACTTCCTGATTTGTTCGACCTGAACTTCCCCTAGTGCTAGGTTGAACTTCGGTCAACATTGCCCAAATGGGGCTTGCGATATACCGTTGGAAAGCTATGGACAGCATTATCATGACCCAACTTAAAATTTTGGCAAAATGTAAGTGGTTTAAGAGCAGTTTTGAAAACCATTTTTTCTTCATACAAAAAACGTGAATCGTATTTTCCATCACATTTCTAAACCGTTTATCGGAATGAGGCAAATAATATGGCGTTGGAAAGCTGCTGTAAAATTGCTCCTTCCACATGCTGAAAGTTTTTTCTAATTCCCTATGGTTAAAAAGTAATGTGGAAAATTGTAAAATTTCGCAAACCGAACAACCAAGTTCATATTTTCGTTCCCATTTCTAAACGCCTAAGCCAATTGAGATAAATGATATCGCGTTGGAAAGCTTATGAAAATGCGCTTTTTCTCATGTTGAAAGTTTTTTTCTAATTTTGAATGGTTTAAGAGTAATTTAGAAAATGGTACAAGTTCTACCAAGTTTGTATTTTCGATATATGTTTCTAATCATACGTCTGAACATAGCAATGATATGGCGTTGGAAAGCCTGAACAAATGCAAAACTTTTTGGTATATATTGTTTCTCCAAATTCGTTTCAGTTTTACGTTGATTTTGAAAATGGCTAAAAATGTATTTTCGCTATAATTTCTACAAACTTCATCAGAACAGGGCAAATAATATACTGTTGAAAAGCTACGAAAAATGCGAAACTTTTTCATCTTGATGGTTTTCTCTGAATCCCAACCATTTTCAAGTAATTTCAGAAATGGCGAGATCACTCGTTCTGCCAGTTATGGCGAAACAGATTCGTCGAAAATGCATTGCGTGAAGTACTTGAACTTCTGTGGCAGTTCTGCCTGAACATCACTCTGTTTTTCACGTGCTCTTTCTTGCTCGTAGCTCTTCATTCACTGCTTGTAGCTCTCCATCCACTCACTGGAATTGAGCAAGTGACATATCGATGGAAAGCTGCTGTAAACACGCAAATTTCTCGTATTGATGATTTTTTCATACCCACGATGGTTTTAATAGTTTTTATGTGAAATTCATTCAGTGTAGTAGTTGAACTTCCTGTTGTTTCCAGTTGAACTTCTGTGACGTATTTTCGCTTGTAATTTTTTTTCATCCATTCTTAGTGTTACACAAATGATATATTCCTTTTGTACAAATCTCTCTCACAATAATTTTTTGAACTTTCTCCGACGAAGGACTTGAACTTATAACAACAAAACTTTTAGCCTTTACTTTTTATTTTTTTAATACAAAATGCACACCATGTAGTACATGAACTTCTCACAGTTATCAACCTGAACTTCTCTCGGTTACGTGAAATTTTTTAAGTTTTTTTTATGAATTTTTAATCTGATTTTCTGAATCTTTTTTTATGAATTTATGAAGCACTATATTTTTAATAGTTGAACTTATTTTTATTTTATATTTGACTTGTTTCCATTCTTTAATAACGAGGAAATTTTTAGTTTTCTATAATCATCGAACTTCTTCATCTTTTTAATATGGACTCCCTGGTTTTATTTCTTAATCTTTTATTATGAATTATGAATTGCTCTATTTTTAATAGTTGAACTTCTTGCTATTTTATTTTTAAACTTCTTGTTTGCATTCTTTAATAACTAGGAAACTCTGAGTTTTCTATAATCATCGAACTTCTCCATCTTTTTAATATGGACTTTCTGGTTTATTTCTTAATCTTTTTTATGAAATTTTGAAGTCTTGTATTATTAAAAGTTGAACTTCTTGTTATTTAATTTTTGAACTTCTTATTTCCATTCTTTAATAACGAGGAAAACCTTGCCTTTTTATTCTTTTTCTCATATTAAACACACACCATGTAGTACATTAGCTTTTCCCGTTTTTATAATTTGAATTTTTTTTATTTTCTTTTTGAAATCAAATTGCTCCTAAATAATAACTGAACTTCTTTGTGGATTTAGAGAATTGTTTCAAAACGCAAAAAAACATTTTCTTATTTGTGTTTTCGAACATGGAAATACTAGGTGAAACTCTCTCTCAAGAATTTTTGAACTTCTCCGGACAGAGGACTTAAACTTCTTTCAACAAACCTTTTATGCTTTTATTTTTCTACTTTTATTCTCACCTGAAATGCATTGTTTGTAGTACTTGCACTTCTTGTTGTTTTCATTATGAACTTCTGCCGCATTTTTGTGTATATGTCGAATTACACGCAATTGAAGGTCGGACGTCATTTTTTGCCATTTTAAAACATGTAATTGGAGGTCGGACGTCCTGCAATGTAAAATTGAACTTCTCCAAAAAAAATTGTTAAATGTAGAAACACCATTTTTTATAAACTTTTTGAACTGCAACATTTTTTATTTTTGAACTTCTTGGTTTATTCTATGGTAACGGGGAAAATCATAGGTTTGTAATAAACATTGAACCGCCCTATTATTTAAATTTGAACTTGAAGATAATTTTTTTAGAAATGGTTAAACTTACAAAACAAAATTATTTTTTTGTCCACTTTCGAAGAACTTAATATGTTACTCCCTCCGTCCGGAAATACTCGTCGAAGAGATGGATGTATCTAGATGTATTTCTATTCTAGATGCATCCATTTTCATCCATTTCTACGACAAGTATTTCCGGACGGAGGGAGTATATCCTTTGAAGTTTTATTTTTTGTCTCGCGACATTTTTAGGCTTTTTTGCCGTCGGTGAAATGGCCTAGGCGGTCCGTTTTGTTCATAGATGAATTTCTTCAGTATGTGGTACACGTGAACTTAAGAATTTCTAAAACATAAACTTCGCATTCTATTGAAATTCAAGAAAATTACACACAACAATACACATACACTTCGTGTGCTACATGTATTTACACAAATACGAATGCACACATTTGAAAGAGCATAAAGTTCTCACGTAGAGTTAAAAAAATAGAGTGAATTTTTTCCACAAGAAATGTTGGTCATTTTTGGTAGGCGAACCTGTACAGTTTTTCAATTGGTTTGCACGTTGAACCACGTCATCGTTAGAAACCGAACTTCTCTTTTTCTTTTCTTCTAATAAAAACACAACACTATAAAGGAAATAGAAATTTCTTTTGCAATCCTTTTGCACGGGGAACCATCCTCACATCAAAGAATGAACATACCGTTTTGCAATGAAGGTATGCATTTAAAAAACACACACACACACATACAATACACACTTGACCTGCTGCAACACAACATCTTGATCTTCGCAAAAACAATTTTTTTAAGCCAAATAAATCACGCATTAGTACAAGCAGGTGCCAATGAAGCCGCCAAGCATGGTTGCCGGAAAGTTCATATGCACAATAGCAAATCCCGCAACTTGTTCACACATTGAACCTTTCAAAAATTGAACTTCTCATCCACAATTTTTTTGTGTGTATCAACATCCTTTTTGAACACACATATTTTTGGAAACAGCCTTAGGACTCACTTCTCTTCTCTGTTCTTTCTTCAATCTACATGATCAATCACTTAACAGTATATATGATCAGGTCCAAGTATTTCAAGGATGCAGAGTATACTAAGCAAAATGTTTTTTAGTACACATGAGACCAGAGGCTTCAGTTAATGAAATGTTGATCTCAGAATTTTATTAAAGAGACTACTACAAATCTTAATTAGAACTTCAACCAGGGCCACACGATTTGGTGAAGGCGAGAACACAATTTTTAAAATGTAAACACAAAGCATCAACTTTCCTGTACATGAATTTGTGATATATGTGAATTCCCCGTGTCTATGTACATGAATGTCTCATGTAGCGAGATAGGTAGATAATAGCCAAGTTCTAATTAATAGCAAGTTCATTGGTAAGTACCCTTGGACTTGTCAGGTTATGTCAATCGGGATTGTTCCTATTAGCTTGCGGCACTCTCTTTTTTTAGCTCCTCGCTGCTCATAGAAGGACATGTAACTCTAGCATTGAACTTGTAAGGTCATTCTTGGGCAACGACTTGAGCGCCTCACAATTACTAATCTCCCAAATTTTGAGAGAAATCGGGTGGCTCTTGGGCAACGCCTTGATGGCATAACAATAGACAATCTGCAATTTTTTCAGAGATCTCAGAATGTTGTTCGACAACGACTTGTTGGCATAAGAGTAGATGATATGTAATCCCCGGACTTGGTGTATAGATGAAGTAGAACTTACTGTTAATCCATGGCTGTAGTAGAACTTGTCCTCCAGCAGGGAAGAGCGAGGCGACCTCGAGCACAGCCAGAGCCAGCTCGTCTGCTGGTGGATGGCTCAGCCTGGGGCAGTGTGTTGGTAGCATCGTGTGTGGCCGATGGTGGGATGTAAGGTGGCTGTTTCCGAAGGAATGCGTGGCGGTGGCAAGCAATCTGAATGCGAACAGAAGAACTTCTAACCTGCAGTTATTTCGCATTTTGATTTTCCTCTCACAAGTTAAACTTCTAACTTGTAGTTTTTTTGCACTTACTTAATCTCACATGTTAAACTTCCAACCTGTAGTTGACCAGAAGCCATCCAAAGTCACGAACGGAAGAGAGCATGATCCTCTGCTCATGTTAATGATACACAGGAAGACCATCTGTAGAAAGCACGTCTCATCAATCTTTTAACCAAAATATGTGGCTTTCTTAGTAAGCAAACAAAGAAGAACATCTTCAAGTAACAAATTTGCTCCAAGCCGACGGGGATAGCACCTCTTATCATTCCTTCAACCACGGACATCAGCAAGTTCAAACCAGAAAAACATGGGCAGCAACAGCAACTAATCTCTCTCTAGCTCTCAAGCTGAACTGCAGCAGCATCACCGAAAGAAAAATGGGTAGGTGAGAATTCATCTATATGCACAAAGGAGTATACTTTTTATGTACCTGAACCTTTGCAGTAGATTTACATGAACTTCTTGTGCTATGTTGAAGTCGCCGCCGATGCTGAAGCCCAGCGACCTTGGCCCTTCTATTCCCAGACGAGCTGATCAGACAGGAGCTGAAGGAGGAGCAGTTCATTGACGTACCCGACGAGGTCCAGGATCTGTACGAGCTCTAGCTCCCGACGACGTTGATCAGGTAAAGAAAAGAACATGTGATTTTTGTTCAGACTGCACCCAACCTGAAATAGAACACGAAGAGAATCAGGGCAGCACGAATCTGGGACAATTGAGGAGCAGAGGTAGTAGTGGCTCTGGCCGGCGGCGTGCAGCGGCAAGGTTTGCTGCGAGAGGGGGGTCTCGGTCGTGTGCAGCCGAGCCAGTGGATGCGGTGGCCGGCAGAGGTCCGGGCATGTGGGCGTGGTGGGGATGGAGGGCGGCGGCCGGAGGCGATCTAGGGATGAAGAGAGGCGCGCCAGGCCGGGGCGGCTGCGGCGGTAGGCGCGTCGTGGCCGAGCGGCGGCAGCGGGAAGCGCGTCGGGGACGGGGCGACGGCGGCGAGTGGTGCGTAGGGGCCGGGAGGGCCGTCAGTGGGAGGCACGCCGGAGCCAGGGGCTGGAGGTGGGTTGGTGTGGAGCCTCACGGAGGTGGGGATTTTTGGATCGGGATGGGAGGAGGTTAGGGGCAGAACAGTGCCATGGGTTTTCTGTAATATTGTGAACACGTGGTCGCGCCTATATAGAGCGTTATAATCAGAATAACTATTCTGATCCCGTGATCAGAATAGTGTTACTCTATATATATATATTGACTGTGCTAACGACCAGTCGACTGATCGTTAACGACAGATCCGCACGATCCCCTCGACAGGGGAAACAACGCTCCACCCGCTATTCCCGTGCTCCTCCCGATCGATTTATTGCACCATAATTAAAAACGCGAAAAAAATTACCTACACAAGATTCGAACCTGCGTCGGGGTGGAAAGGATAGGCTCAAGTACAAAGCCCAACAACCATCACGCCAACCTAGTTTGTTGTTCATTAGTTCAACAACGAAATTCTTTTAAACTCTTTCTTACTACTGTCGTAAGAAAAAAGAAAGCTATTTTTCTAGAAAAAAATCACTTCATCAATGAAAGTTACCGGGGGTATATTTCATGATGTCCCTCCCTCCCCCACCCCGGTCCCCAAAGTTATCAGGACCAGGGTATACAAGTTATCAGGTCTGCGAGGCGTGAGTTACTGTGTTATTAACATGAAAGTTACCGTGGGTATATTTAATCAACCCCCTCGCCAAAGTTACCGGGACCGGGGTAAATAACTTATCATGTCTGCAAATGTGTGGGTTACCATGCTATTCACACAAATGTTACCGCCCCCCGCCCCCCCACCCTCCTCATGCCAAAGCTATCAGGACTGGGGTACATAAGTCATCAGGTGTGCGATGTGTGAGTTACTATACTATTCACGCAAAAAGTTACCGAGGGGATGTTTCGTCAACTCCCCCCCCCACCCCCGCACCAAAGTTATCGGGACTGGGTCCATAAGTTATCAGGTATACGATGTGT
>NC_041385.1:703997502-704008281 GCF_002162155.2 Triticum dicoccoides | reverse complement strand
GCATAAGTTATCAGATATGCGATGTGTGAGTTACCATACTATTCATACAAAAAAGTTATCAAGTGTATGTTTACATTAGTTTTTTTGTAAAAAAAGCTATGACGATATTTGTACATAAGCTATCAGGTTTTGGTACATATAATTATCAATCTCATTACAAAAGAATTTACCGAGATATCACAAATGAGAAAAAGACCGTTGTTTGAATTCTATAGGAGTGAAACATTTATTTCTCTAGAAAACATTCATCACTATAAAAACGAGACAAGTGGAGTACAAAACACGTTGCATCGGCCCTTTAAAAAACTTGGAGCAAATGGTTTTGTCTCCTCATCAAAGGTGTTGTGGTCTTTCTTTCTCGTTCTCATTTACTAAGGTAGAAATACAAATTAACCCACAAATGAAACAAAAATAGGTGGTTAGCTCAGCTGGTAATGCATCGTGGCTGCAACCGACAAGTCGTGTGTTCGAATCTTAGCAGTGACACTATTTTTCCGAAGCTCTTTTTACGCGCCAGAGAAGAAAAAAAAGATCGAAGGAAAAAAAGCGATCGTACGTGCCTGTCGCAAACCACCAGTCGAGTCGTGGATAGATTTGTCCTATATATATATATATATATATATATATATATATATATATATATATATATATATATATAGTGTTACTATTCATCACCCAGGGTGCAGAATAAGTTATTCTTCACCGAGGTAATCTTATGATCGCTTCCTAAATAGATTACATTTGAAATTCAAAAAGTTACATTCTTATTGATTCACTACGTCAAATTTGGCATAAGAAAATAAAAATGTAGGTCACAAGACAAGAAAATTTGTAGTTTATGTATATTTTACACTATGTTTTTACGTTTGTAAATTTACATAACATAAAATATTTTTTACGGCGACTATATGTTTTCTTACAGTCTCTTTTTACATCAGAAATAAGAAAAAAATTACGGAACTTAAAATTACGGTGCATTGATGGTAAAATAGAGAGGGGTGAAGAATAACTATTCCTCACCCAGGGTGACGAATAGTCAATCTCTCTCTATATATATGTATATTCAACAGAAGACAAACGACGGAAATAGTGAAGAGATTGCAAGTTGAAGAATTTGAAAAACTGAGGAATTTCAAAAACTGAGGAAAAACTCAAATTTGAAGATTTTCAACTTTTGTGGTGGCGTAACCCACCGTATAAGAAAGTTGGCTTCAGACACCGCGTACAATTGTTGTAGGGCTCTGAGAGTCAATTTCTTTATTAATTTCTTCACACTTAGAGGGTTAGTCTTCATTGATTGAAGAAAAACGTTACTTCGTGTGTTGCGCACTTAAGTCATCAAGTCAGCATAAGTGTTAGGATAAGTGTCCATTTCAGAGAACATTCGAAGATCCTAGGATATTTAGCTCACACCGCAACTTGCTAAATCTCTTCTCATCCAAAGGCTTAGTGAAAATATCGGCCAGCTGATCTTCAGTTCTTGCATGGCAGATGGAGATATCGCCCTTCAACACATGATCGCGAAAAAAATGATGACGAATCTGGATGTGCTTTGTCTTCGAGTGCTGAACTGGGTTGCGAGAAATCTTGATAGCGCTCTCATTGTCGCAGTAGAGAGGCACATTCTTCACGTTGATTCCATAGTCCTTGAGAGTTTGCTTCATCCATAATAATTGAGCATAGCATGATCCAGCAGCAATGTACTCAGCTTCTGCAGTGGAGAGAGATACGTAGTTCTGTTTCTTCGAGGACCAACAGATCAAAGATCGTCCGAGGAAATGGCATGTGCCTGAAGTTGACTTGCGGTCCACGCGATCGCCAGCATAGTCAGAGTCTGAATATCCAACGAGATCAAATGAAGAGCCCTTGGGATACCATAATCCAAGTATTGGAGTGTGAGCTAGATATCGAAGAATATGCTTCACAGACTTATGGTGTGATTCCTTCGGTGTAGCTTGAAATCGGGCACATATGCAAACACTAAGCATAATATCTGGCCTAGATGCACATAGGTACAATAAAGAGCCAATCATAGAGCGGTATACCTTTTGATCGAAGTCTAGACCATTTTCATCAGTGCATAGATGGCCATTTGTGGGTATTGGAATTTCGACCCCTTTGCAATCTTGCATGCCGAATTTTCTGAATACTTCTTTGAGGTATTTCTCATGCGATATGAATATACCATTGCACTGTTGACGAATTTGAAGACCTAAAAAGAATTTCAACTCTCCCATCATAGACATTTGATATTCTTCACTCATCATATAGGCAAATTCATCACTATAACGTTGGTCAGTGCAGCCAAAGATAATATCATCAACATATATTTGGCACACAAACAGTTCACCATCATAAGATTTAGTGAAAATAGTTGGGTCGAGTGAACCGGGTTTGAAGCCATTCTTCATGAAGAATTCCTTGAACGTGTCATACCACGCCTGAGGGGCTTGCTTGAGGCCATACAGGGCCTTGTTGAGTCTGAAGACTTTGTCGGGATTCTTTGGATCTTCAAAACCTGGGGGCTGAGCAACATATACTTCTTCCTCAATCTTACCATTGAGGAATGCACTTTTCACATCCATTTGTTGTAAGATAATATCATGATGGTTAGCGTAAGCAAGTAATATGTGAATAGCCTCAAGTTTAGCAACAGGTGCAAAAGTTTCACCAAAATCAATTCCTTTAACCTATGTGTAGTCTTGAGCTACAAGTCGTGCCTTATTCCTCACCACAAGGCCATTTTCATCTTGCTTGTTGCGGTAGATCCACTTTGTGCCAATGATATTGTGCTTGCGAGGATCTGGACGTTTGACCAGTTCCCAGACATTGTTGAGCTCGAACTGATGTAATTCTTCTTGCATAGCCTGAATCCACTCAGGCTCCAAAAATGCTTCATCTACCTTAGTGGGCTCTACGATAGAGACAAAAGCAAAGTGCCCACAAAAGTTAGATAAATGTGAAGATTTTGAGCGAGTGAGAGGACCTGGTGCTTCAATGTCATCAATGATCTTTTCAATTTGCACTTAATTAGCGATGCGAGGATGAGTGGGTTGTCTTCGAGGAATTTGATTAGCATTCCCTTCAGGAGCATTTTCTTCAGCACCATTTTCTTCAGGTGCACCAGCTCGGTAATCATCACGATCAGGAATGAATTCTTCAGCAGTTTCTTTCGTAGGAATGACATCCTCAGTAGCCTTGAACTTGATAGAATCTTCAGGTGCTGGTTCATCTATCACAGAAGGTAGGTGCTCTCTTTGCGAGCCATTAGTTTCATCGAACCGCACATCTACAGTTTCAACAACTTTGTGAAGAACGTTGTTGAAGACTCTGTAGGTGTGCGAGTCCTTTCCATAACCAAGCATAAAACCTTCATGTGCTTTCGGTGAGAATTTAGATGAGTGATGAGGATCTCTAATCCAACATTTTGCACCGAAGACTTTGAAATAACTCATATTTGGCTTTTTGTCAGTGAGGAGTTCATAAGCAGTTTTCTTGAAGAATTTGTGAAGATATACCCTGTTACGTGGCACGCAGTATCAATTGCCTCAATCCAGAAACGACAAGGCGTCTTGTACTCATCAAGCATAGTGCGAGCCATTTCAGTGAGGGTTCTGTTCTTGCGCTCCACGACGCCATTCTGCTGAGGAGTATAAGGAGCAGATAACTCATGAGTAATACCAAGTTCATCAAGATAGCCATCAAGACCGGAATTCTTGAACTCGGTGCCATTGTCAGTTTTGATGTGCTTGATCTTCACACCAAAGTTGGTTGAAGCCCTCGAGGAAAATCGTTTGAAGATTTCCTGCACTTCATGTTTGTAAGTGACAATGTGTACCCGTGTGTAACGAGAATAGTCATCAAAAATAACAAAGCCATATAGAGATGCATCATTTGAAACGACAGAATAATGATTAGGACTGAAAAGATCCATGTGAAGCAATTCAAATGGTCGAGTGGTAGTCATGATAGTCTTAGCTGGATGCTTGGCCTTTGTCATCTTTCCAGCTTCACAAGCTCCGCATAAGTGATCCTTGAGGAATTTGACATTCTCAATGCCAATGACATGCTTCTTCTTCGCAAGCGTGTTCAGATTCCTCATGCCAGCATGACCAAGTCGTCGATGCCATAGCCAGCCTTCTGAAGCTTTTGCAAGTAAGCACACGGCTGGTTGTGGTCCTGTAGAGAAATCAACAATATACAGATCTCCTCTCCTAAAGTCTTCAAAGACTTTGGAATGGTCAGCTTCCATGATCACAACACAACAATATCTTCCAAAGACAACAACCATAT
Organism: Triticum dicoccoides; assembly: GCF_002162155.2. Lineage (NCBI taxonomy): Eukaryota > Viridiplantae > Streptophyta > Magnoliopsida > Poales > Poaceae > Triticum > Triticum dicoccoides. Next base: position 704,003,988 of record NC_041385.1, on the reverse strand, counting down.
CAAGATCACAAAGCATTGAGACAGACATGAGGTTGTATCCTAATGACTCGACAAGCATGAGTTTGTCCATGTGTCGATCCTTTGAGATCGCAACCTTACCTAGACCCAATACCTGACTTTTGCCTTTGTCAGCGAAGATGATATGCTTCAGATGTGACGGTGATAAAGGATCATCCATCAATAGACTCTTGTCACCCGTCATGTGGTTTGTACATCCACTATTAAGGACCCACTCGTTTTCTTTGGGTTGATCATCCTGCAGATGAATTAGTGCAGCTTACGAACTCATGTACTTCATCAGTGAAGAATATGACATCAATATCATCAATTTGATTTCATCAAGCAATAGCACAGATAAAACAGTATGAGGACGTGAGAAATGATAATTCATTTCTTCATGATTAGCCTGCGTCCTTTCAGGCACTGTTCAGGTCTCCAGCAAATTCTTCAGGCGTTTTGAGCACGTCTGGAGACCTGACCCTACATAAGAGATTAGTTCTTTTTCTTCACCACCCACATCTGAAGGGGTGGCAAAGAGTTCATCACTCTGCGAGCACCATATGAGAAAGGTGGCATAGAAGCTAGTCCGCTTCGTTTCACATAAGAGGGGTTAGGGTAAGCATATGAATAAGCAGAGAAATTCTTCGAGGACTTGTGAACATAATGATTTGAAGAATAATGTGCATATTCATAACCCTTAGCTCTACCCTGTGAAACAGAAGGGTTAGCATGATGATGATCATATGAGGGCTTTGATCCACTTGAGGAATTTGATCCATGTGAAGAATTAGTTCCATATGAAGAATTGGATCTGGGGTTCCTGTTCTTCATAGGTGGTGTCATGAGGACATTCACCTGAAGACTTTCAAGACAACTTTTGGGAACCCAGATTTTCTTCATAGGAGACCCGTTCCTGCAGTTAGTGCCAATATATCTAGTAAATACTTCACCATTCTGATTTTTGAACAGTTTATAGTTAGAGTCAAATGACTCATCAGAAGAATGAGGAGATTCACATGTAAAGCCAGATAAGTCGGATGGATCAACTGGAGGTCCCTTTGCAGCAACCCATGAGGTTTTGGGGTACTGCTCAGGCTTCCAATATGTTCCATCAGCATTGATTTTCCTCTCAAAGGCAATACCCTCTTTCCTAGGGTTTCTGTTGAGGATCTGCTTTTTGAGCACATCACAAAGAAGCTGATGCCCTTTGAGGCTTTTGTACATGCCTATCGTGTATAATTCCTTCAGCCCTGCATCATCAGTAGTACTAGGAATGTCCTCAGATGAGGAATTAGTGATAGCAGAGACAAGTGAAGCATTTGTAACATTTGAACATTCAAGTGAAGAATTAGCAGATTCTCGTTCGATGCACTTAAGACATGGAGGAACAAATTCTTCCTGGGTAGCGCTGATTTGTTGAGCAAGTAATGAATCGCGCTCCTTCTGAAGATCTTCATAACTCACTCTTAGCTTCTCAAGATCTTGCTTTCTTTGAAGAAGTTCAAGAGAAAGCTTCTCGTGATTAGATAAGAGAGCGTTATGATGACTTTGAAGGTTGTAAAACTTAGACTAAAGTCTCTGAAGATTTTCAGTTAAGTCTTTAGTGCGGTCCATTTCATCACCCAACATATCATCACTTTTGTCAAGCATGTTTTGAAGCTTTTCAATAGCCTTTTGTTGTTTCACAGCAATCTTAGCAAGTTTAGAATAGCTAGGCTTAAGATTTTCATCAGATTCATCCTCACTTGATTCAGAGGAGGGGTATTTAGTTACCTTGGCACCCTTTGCCATGAAGCAATAGGTGGGAGCATAGTCATCATTGCCTTCGTCAGCATTGTTGGTGTTGCCATTTTCTTCAGCGTTGAAGATAGACTTGCTGACAAATGCGGTAGCAAGAGCTAGACTTGCCACACCAGACTCAGACTCCTCGGATGCCTCCTCTTCCTCATGATCCTCAGACTCAGCCTCAGAATCCATTTCCTTGCCAATGAATACCCGAGCCTTCTTGGAGCTGCTTTTCTTGTGAGATGAAGACTTTGAGGATTTTGATGATGAAGACTTTGAAGATTTCTTCTTCTTCTTGGCGTCATCAGAACTGTAATCCTTGTATTTCTTCTTTTTCAGTTCCTTATCCCACTGAGGACAATCTTGAATGTAGTGACCAGGCTTCTTGCATTTGTGGCACAACCTTTTATTGTAGTCACTGGATGAGGAATCGTTGCTCCTTGAGGATTTTCCAAAGCGACCACGTCTTGAGAACTTCTGAAATTTCTTCATGAGCAGTGCTAGTTCCTGGCTCAGTTCTTCAGGATCACCAAGGCTGCTGGTAGAGTCTTCTTCCTCAGACTCAGAGACTGCCTTGGCCTTCAGAGCACGTCGTTTGCCATAGCTCGGACCATAGAGATCTCTCTTCTCAGCAAGCTGGAACTCATGAGTGTTTAGCCTCTCAAGGATATCAGCGGGATCAAGTGACTTGTAATCACCACGCTCTTGAATCATCCGTGCCAGAGTGTCAAATGAAGAATCGAGCGATCTCAGCAATTTCTTCACCACCTCATGGTCGGTGATGTCAGTGGTGCCAAGCGCTTGGAGCTCATTTGAGATATCAGTGAGGTGATCGAAGATTTGCTAAACATTTTCATTGTCGAGTCTTTTGAAGCGGTTGAAGAGATTGCGAAGAACATCAACACGAGAGTCACGTTGAGTTGAGACTCCTTCATTTACTTTGGAGAGCCTATCCCAGATGAGTTTAGCAGTTTCCAAAGCACTCACTCTACCATACTGCCCTTTACTCAGATGACCACATATAATATTCTTCGCTTGAGAATCGAGTTGCTTGAATCTCTTCACATCAGCAACATTCAGAGAAGGTGTGACTGAGGGAACACCATTTTCCACAACGTACCAGAGATCGTTGTCAATTGCTTCAAGATGCATTCGCATCTTATTCTTCTAGTAGGGATAGTCCGTGCCATCAAAGGTAGGACACCCAGCAGAGACCTTGATCATACATGCGGTCGACATAACTAGAACTCCAGGTGGTTAAACCAAAATCACATAGAACAAGGGAGTACCTTGTTCTGATATCAATTGAAAGTGCGTTATATCGACTAGAGGGGGGGTGAATAGGCAATTTTTATGAATTCTTCACTGAGGAATTTGATGGTGAGGAAATTCCTAAATGAAGAACTACTTGCAGCGGAATAAGTACTCAGAAAGGAATATAACAGAACACAAGCATAGTCATCATGATGAAATGAAGACAAGCAAGGAGTACAGAAAGCGTAAACACAGGATAACACAAGGGAGAAGACGAACAGACTGAAGAAATAGAACTAAGGAAATGAGAAAGTCTTCAGTCAAAGTCTTCAAACAGATGTGAACAGGCACACAACAACATACATGAGGAATTTAAAGAGTTGAGGAAATAGAACCAGTAAGCTCGGTGAAGACAATGATTTGGTAGACCAGTTCCAACTGTTGTCTCAGTTGTACATCTAGTTGGAGTGGCTGAGTATTTAAACTCGAGGACACCCAGTACCGGACACCCAGTCCTCACCGTATTCTCCTTGAGCTAAAGTCACACAGACCTCGCCCAATCACTCGTGGTAAGTCTTCAGGTGACTTCCGAACCTTCACAAACTCGGTCACTCGGCGATCCACAATTCCTCTTGGATGCTCTAGACCTTGATGCACCGTCTGGAAGAAGCACAGTCTTCAAAGGAAACAAGCGTCGGATCCACGCAGGATCAATCTCTTCAGTGGTGCTCAATCACTTGGGGTTTTGTAGGTTTGGGTTTGGGATTTCCTCACTTGATGATTTTCACTCAAAGTCCTCGGAGGGTGGGTTGCTCTCAAATGACAAGTGTTAGTTTCTCTCAAAGCAGCCAACCAACTAGTGGTTGTAGGAGGCGGCTATTTATAGCCTAGGGAGCAGCCCGACATGATAAGACATAAATGTCCTTGCCTGATATGACCGTTAGGTGGGTAGATATTTTGGGACAGCTGGCGCGTAGCACAGCAACGGTCGGAATACTTGAGGTTCGAATTCCTCAGGGTTGTCATGTTCCTCACTTGGTAGGCAATCCGCACTGGCGAATTCCTAACTCTTCAGTCAGAACAAATTCCTCATAGATCAGAAGAACTTCGTCTCTGTCACTGAAGAATATGGCTGAACTGTGCGAGATTTCCAATGGCTTCACTCGAAGGGATTGGTAGGTGTAGGATTTGAGTTGAGCATCACATGGAAATTTCTCCTTAGTATTTCCTCGACCCCCTTTAACAGTACGGTGTTTCCTATGACTCAAGAAAGAGAAAATGAAACTATGAAAACAAAAGTCTTCGCGCTTCATGTTCCTCAAATGAATATCAAGTCTTCAAGGTCACACCAATTTCTTCACTTTCAAAGTCTTCAGAAAGTCTTCAGAAATACAAAGTCTTCAGTTGAAGAACTTCATTTTTAAGGGTCGACTTTCTTTGTAAATATCAAACTCCTCATAGACTTATAGACCTGTGTACACTCACAAACGCATCAGTATCTTAACCTATAAGTCTTCAATACACCAAAATCACTAAGGGGCACTAGATGCACTTACACCAGGGCTAACGGCGCAGGCCAGACGGCCGTTTCCCCCGCTCGTCAAGTGTGTTGGCTAGCACGCGATAGGGCATTTCTCTCCTCTGCTTGTTCTCTCCTCTCCTCTGCTCCTTCCCCTCTGGCGCCGCACCTGTCGCCGCCGCCGTCGACGCCATCCGCCGTCGTACTGCTGACGGGAGGGAGTCATGGTGTCTTGGTCTGATGGCTCTGGCTCGTCCTCGTCATCTGACGATGAAGTTAGCAAGGTAAGCTTCTGCTCATGTGTATCCAGGTGCATCTAGGGTTAGGGTTCTAGGTAGAAAAGGGAATTTCTATTCCAAGCTGAACACTTTTTCCTCATGTTTAGGCACCTGCGACCATGGAGTGCACGGAATGGTGCGGCATGGCTCTGAATTATCCTGCACGTTGTGAGCATCGATCCCCCTGTGAGAAGTTGGTTGCGTTTGAATCCACTGATAGCGGCAGGAGGTCTCTAGGCTGTGCAAAGAAGGTAAATTAGCAGTGCAATTAGGTGATATAATGTACACATTTCATTGCTTGGCTGTTTTACTGATTTTGTGAAGTATGTGAATTTTTATTTAATTTTCTTACATGACTGATAGAATTTCTTATAAGTAGAACATTAGCACAAGTACAACATTGTTATTATCTTATAAGTGTGCCATAAGTTTTCTTCATAATAATTTCAGTTATTTAGTACATATCATTATTTTTGCTGATGTGTATTATAGGATGGACACAATGCATAACAGAACATTAGCACAATGATTTGAGCTCAGTGGTTTTGCATTGTTATCAGAAAATTTTAGTGCTATATGGTTTTGCATTGTTAAAAGTTGGTTTTGCATTGGTTATAAATTTAATTCTTTTTTTCACACATTCTTAGGATGGACCCAAGTGCCCATATGTGCAATGGATTGATTCTGAGTGGCCAATCCCATTGAAGACAGCTTTAAATATGATCTAGTCTATGTATGAGAAGGAGTTGACTGACAGGTTGGATAGAACATAGTTAATGCTGAAGAAGTGTATAAGGTAGTTGAAGAGAAGAGAAAGATGGAAAATGACCTGAGGTTCTTTAAAGTTGACTTTGCTAAAATGGTGGCTGACAAAGAGGATGCAATTGAGCAGTTAGGCAATGCACGAATAGCTGCTAGTGACCTGAAGGAAGAGCTCCAGAAAAAGAAGTTGGCTGACAAAGCAGACACTAACATCCATCAGGTGCTAAGGGCCAAAGCAGAGAAAGAGAGAGACCAAGAGAAGTTAGAGAAGTTGAAGCTGCTGCAGGAGATGGACCAGATCAAGCAGGAGAGGGACATGTTGTTGGAGGAGAGGGAGAAGTTCAAGCAAGAGAAAAGGCACCTGGAGTACACCATAGGTGATCTATTCAAGGAGAAGGAGGCCACCAAGGGGAAGATCAGGAAGATCAAAGAGATAGGTGATGAATGAATTCATGTTGTTTGTACTAGTATCTCCTATTTGTATCACTACTAGTATCTCCTATTTGTATCACTAAACAACTCAAGACATTTGTACTGAAATTGTGCTTCTGGTGAATCCAATTGTGCTAGTGGATTATGCTATTACTGCCACATTTGTGCATGTTTTTGTGTTAGATGAAAGTGCCATATTAGTCATGTTCTGAGAAATATAATTATGGTTGGGTAGTTGTCGAGGGGTCGACAACCCTACTTTTGGGTTGGGTCTACCTTGTTGGGTTGTTGTCGAGGGGTCGATAACCCTTTTTTGGGTTGGGTCTACCTTGTTGGGTTGTTGTCGAGGGGTCGACAACCCTACTTTTGGAATTGGGTCTACCTTGTTGGGTTGTTGTCGAGGGGTCGACAACCCTACTTTTGTGTTGTGTCTACCTTGTTGGGTTGTTGTCGAGG
>NC_041385.1:703986197-703997227 GCF_002162155.2 Triticum dicoccoides | reverse complement strand
GACAAGCCTACTTTTGGGTTGTGTCTACCTTGTTGGGTAGTTGTCGAGGGGTCGACAACCCTACTTTTGGGTTGGGTCTACCTTGTTGGGTTGTTGTCGAGGGGTCGATAACCCTACTTTTGGGTTGTGTCTACCTTGTTGGGTTGATGTCGAGTGGTCGACAAGCCTACTTTTGGGTTGTGTCTACCTGGTTGGGTTCTTGTCAAGGGGTCGATAACCCTACTTTTGGGTTGGGTCTACCTTGTTAGGTTGATGTCGAGTGGTCGACAAGCCTACTTTTGGGTTGGGTCTACAACAGAGGACTCAAATGAAACATAGGTTGACATAATCAAATGAAACATAGGTTGCCATAATCAAATGAAACATAGGTTGACATAGTATCACATCAAACTTCATAGCAACAGAGGACTCAAATAGTACATAGGTTCATATTTCATACCAACCAAATGGAACAGAGGTTCACATGACTCAAATACTACATGGGTTCACACTTCATAGCACCCAACTGGAACACAGGTTCACATAACTCTAATGAAACAAAGGTTTACATGACAGATACATGGGTAGCATTCCCAAAAGTTTGAAACAGGAGGCACACATCAAAGTTCAAATATTTCCACTAGCAGTGAAGTAGCTCTTCAGTCTTGCATATTTCTGAGCTTTCTTCTTTCTACCTGTTCCAGCTGTTGAAACTCCTCCAACTCTTCCACCTCTCATTGATCTCATCTTTGGGCAAAAGCAGAAGTAGATGTAGATGAAGTACCAGCAGATGAACTAGCAGTTGTAGCCCTTGTTGCTGGCCTTGGTGCTGTGAAAGCAGCCCTAGGTGGATCCCTTGGTGCTTCTCCAGTTGGTGCCCTTGGTGCTTCTTCAGGTGGAATATAGACTTCTGCCTTCTGCCTTCTCTCTTCCTGCAGTTTAACAATCAAAGACAAAGACACATTGAAACATGGGTGGGTAATTAAGTTAAAATATTGACAAAGCTGGTGATTTTACCATGCTTCTATTCTTCCTTAACTAGAGGTCAGGCCTCAAAGGTTGTGAACAGTTAGTGAACCTATGGCCCATTAACTTGCAGTTGCCACATTTGATTGTAGCCATCCTAGAAGTATCTTTTGGTTTTGGCACTTCAAACCTGCCATTCTTCCTTTTTTCTTCTTTTCTTCCACTCTGGTCCTCTTTGTGGAAAACAGGAGGATCAATATCAGGTTGCTCTGTCTTGACCCAAGCATCTTCTCCTGGAACTGGATACACTATAGGTTTATATGATTCCAGTTACATTGCTTTCTTGAAGAATGGACTGACAAAATCCTCAGGTTGCATCTTGCCTTTGGAAATAGCACTGCAAGCATGGTTGCATAGACACCCTGACATGTCCCACTTCCCGCATCCACAAGTGTGGTCACAAGGTTGACAGCATATGTCTGTGGGCCACTGGTGACCTGCCACAAGTCTGGACCTGCCCTAATTGCTTTGCAATCTCTAGCATACTTCTTGCTGAGCTCTAGCATCCCTGCATAAGTTGGAGCTATTTCCCATCTGGAATTTTCTGCACCTTCTCCCTTTCCATCAAACCTGACTAGGAACTTGTCCTTGATTCCATTTATCATTGTCACAATTGGTTTGTTTCTAACATCTAGGATATATTTATTGAAAACCTCACTAATGTTGTTAACCATTAGGTCAGTTTTGCCGTTTGTGTCCATTTCATGCCTAGCCCATGTGTGTACTGGAATACCAGATAACCACCTCCAAGCATCCTCACACTCATTCTTCAAATTGGCCATGCCAACATCAAAACCATGTTTTGTGTATGCATAGCTAGCACTGTCCATGCATTTTTCAAATCCTCACCCCTAAAGCCAGCTCTTTGGAAATTTGCATAAATGTGTCTTAAACAAAATCTTTGTGGGCAGTTTGGAAAAACAGTATTGATAGCTTTAAGTAGTCCCTGCTTACACAGTAAACCTACATGTTACTAGCAGACCAAAGCTAAACAGTAAAAGTAAATGTTACTAGCAGAGCAAAGGTACACAATAAATCTAAATGGTACTAGCAGAGCAAAGGTACACAGTAAACAAGAGCAAAGATAGCATACCACTAACCTTCTGCCTATCTGACATGATAGTGTATTTTCCAAACTTGCCCTCTGTTCCTCCTAGAGCATACTTCAGTTGAGTGAGAAACCAGCTCCAGTTAGGTGTGTCCTCCACTCCTACAATTCCAAAGGCAATAGGGTACATGTTGTTGTTGGCATCCCTACCAGTAGCTGCTAGGATTGTGCTCCAGTAGTAAGCTTAATGAAGCAACCATCCAAACCAATGAAAGGCCTACATCCATTTAGAAAACCCTCCCTAGGTGCATTCACACAAAAGAAAAGACCATGTAATCTAGGACCTGGATGTGGGTTTTCATTTGTTCTTTTTGGAGTGACAGTTGTCACAATGCATCTTGAGCCTGGATTGCATAACTTAACAGTTTCAATGTAATTAGACAACCTGTGATATTGTTTCTTGTGGTCTCCCAAAACAATTAGCTTTGCTTTCTTCTTAGCTCTCCATGCCATCATCTTAGGAACTTCAATTCCAAATTTCCTCTTTGCCTTGTCTACCAAAGCTGGCATAGTTGTGTTTGGGTCTGATCTAATAGTCTCTAGGAAATGGTTTCCTAGCCACTTTGAACTCACTTTGCTATGACTATCACTGGTTGGACAAGTATGTTCTGCTCTAAACTTCTTAATACAAAATGTTTTCTCATGCTTGATCTAAGAAGCAACAATGAAAAAAGGGCATCCCTTTTCCTTGTGATCACACCAGGCAATGACCCTGTCCTTGCAGTTCCTGTGATATCTGAAAGACCTTAGTTGCTTGATATGAAAGTTAACAAGAGCATTCCTAAAGTGGTAGACATCTTTGAAACACAGCTTCAAACAAAATCACTGCTCTGGATTGAGTCTGCCTTCATCATACCAAATTCTTTCTTTTTCCTCTCTGCTCTTGCTTTCCATCCTGAGGGAATAATGAAGGACATGGGCTCATTGCCATCATCATCCTCTGAATCCAATAAACCCATATTTGAATCTTCATCATCTGAAGGAAACCAGTCAGGCTGAATTGGCTGATTTGCTGATGAGTGTGAGTTTGATGTTGGCCCTACTCTCTTTGCAATTTTCAGAACAGGCAGCACTTCACTCAAATGTTGTTCTTCATCTTCAGTTGCATCTTCTTCAGTCTGGTCTTCCTCATCATAAATGTCATCTGGTTCAGTGTCACCCTCACAGTGCAGTGCTGCTGTCTTCTTCTTACCTCAATCACCTCCATCTTCAGAAGAGCTATCATCTGTACTTTCTATAACAGGTACATACTCTACACTATGTTCAGTTTCTGAACCCAGTTCCATGTCTGAATAATTGCCACTTCATCTTTCTGAATGTTATAGTTTTCTAGCTGGGGAGGTGGCATTGTTTTGATAGGCTCATAGTTTACACTCTGCTGTGTGCCCATCAGTAACTCATCTGGGACTGACAAACTACAACCAATGTGATCAACAAATTCCTTATGTGCCACACCTTCTTCATTGACTGCAAATAGTACAGGAGGAACAATATTGTATTCTTCATCTTCATCAAACATATTTGTTGGTACTGCTGTTGCTGGTGGTACTGCAGGTGCTGGCACAATTGTTTGCTGCCTCTTGCCCTTAATAACTGACAATCTAATTGACTTGTTGTCCTCATATTCCCTCAGCATTTCATCCACCTTAATCTGATTGTCTAGAGGTTTAAAACCATCCAATCCTATGCCTTCAATACTGAGATAATACATATAGTCTGATTCACTGTAGCCATTCTCAATCAGCAAGGCCATAAGATAGAAATGTCTTACGTTTTTCCTATACATCTTAGTCTTCAGATATTTGGACCCTTGAAAATCAATGTGAACATCCCACTGTTCATACCTCAACCTAATACAATACCAAAATGAAGTAAATGTAAATATAAGCTATCTTCTTCTAGATATCTTGTTCAACTAAAGATGTTGAATCAAAACCTAATAGGCAGACAAATGAAACCCTAAATCAACCTAACAGGCTAGCAAGTAAATCACAAAATAAATCAACCTAATACGCCACTAAGTAATTGAAATGACAGAGAGAGAGGTCACATAGAGGTCGTACTCGTCGCTGGTGTTACTACGGCGGCCGACTGGTGAATCAGCCTGCGCCCGCGCAGCCGATTGCGCAAACTCCTTCTGCGCACGGCAGGGAGATGGTGGCTCTTCCCCCTCGGATTGGGCTTCGGCGCCTTCTTCATCCATGGATCTGGATCCACCCGTTGCAGCGGGCGCCACCACAGCGGCCGCCGTCGGGTCCGACCAGGCCGTGCGCGCGCGGCACAACAACGACGGGCCGCCGCCAGCAGCTGACGAGGGCGACACGCAGTCCGAGCCAAGAACGTCGCCACCACCGTGGTTGCCACCACCGTCCACCTCGCCGGTGTTTGGGGCAGACACCATTGTCGCACGCAGAGGGGAAAGGGGGGGATTGAGAGCGAGAGGGACAATGAAGATGCCGAGCCAACACACTTGACGAGCGGGGGAAACGACCGTCTGGCCTGCGCCGTTAGCCCTGGCCATGTGGTCCCGACAGGCGGGCCAGGCATGTCAGATTCCAACTTAGCCGCGGGTCACAGCGCGTTTAGTGCTATGTGTTATTCACTTGCCACAGAAGTGATGGTCTTTCGTTATTTTCGCTGAAGTCGGTAGTTTTGGAGTACCCTAACCACAAATCTGGTGCATGAAAAGTACTGTACTAAAAAATAGATAGGACATAACTCAATTTCATAGATTTTTGACTGGCCTTGAAATTCTTGATGACAAAATAAGCACAAGGATATTCTTGGCTCCTCCTGCGTAACAGAAGAATTTTATCATAGCAGATTATAGTTGTGCCATGTGTGACTCCCTTTCTCTAGAAACAAGAGACCATCTCTCCTTCAAGGGTATGTGATCTCAGGCACAAAATTCCCGTGTCCATTTTCCTTTGCTTGCTGGGACTACATTTGTCCTGGCTAGACTTATCATCCATCCAGCATTCACATTAGTAACTTAATTCTTCAAGAGTATGTGATCTCAGGCGCAAAATTGCCATGCTCTTCTTCATGGAGATTGTGATGCTTGTCTCTTGGGCAATCTAGACCACCAGGAATGACTACATCTTGAAGGGTATGCACTGTAATCTCTACATACGCTGGAGAAAATTGAAAGGGGGAGATTAAATGGCTTATCCATTGAGCTAAAATGAAGGCTTATTCTTTTGCGAGTACGCAAAAGTTATGCGTATCATCTGATTGATAGGAGAAATATGGATCAACAAGTACAGGAGGCATCACACAAGCATGAACACGAGAGTCGGCATGGCTGTGAATGCCAACGCGCAAAGAACAAGTGGGTGCGTCACTTGTCAGCGCCTCAGAAGGTGGAGAGTGGCCTTTGAAAGAGATAATCATTAACCAATGATTTCGGCGTGACCGAGGTTATTTGCAAAAGGTCCTATACAATGGTCACGCGCGCGCTATGGGTCAACCCAGCTATACCATGCGTGCTCACCTGGTTCGATCGTTTAACTGGTTGACCATTGACCAATCGACCATTGATCAACCGTTGACTTTTAGAAATAATTCAAAAAATTTAAAAATGTTCGTGAGTTTGAAAAAAGTTCATGAATTTGATAAAGTTCGCGGCGTAAAAAAATGTTCAAAAATTTGAAAAATATTTATGAATTTTTAAAAAGTTTACAAACTCAAAAAAATGTTTGTGGACTTTTAAAAAGTTCACAAACTCAAAACAAATGTTTGTGGATTTTTAAAAATTTCACAAACTCAAAAAACAAATGTTTGTGGATTTTAAAAAAGTTCACAAACTCAAAAAAAATGTTTGTGGATTTGTAAAAAGTTCACAAACACAAAAAATGTTTGTGGATTTTTAAAAAGTTCACAAACTCAAAAAAACCATGAATTTGAAAAATGTTCATGAAATCAGAATTTCGTGTATTTGAAAAGAGTTTGCGGCTTCAAAAAATATTTCTGAAAAACTGAAAAAGTTCACAATCTCAGAAAAAATTGCGCATTTGAAAAAAGACCGTGGCTTTAAACAAATACAAAAACCAATCACAATCAACAATCTATTGAATTGTTTAAAGAACTACCACCTGATGAAAAAAACGGGTGGAAGCTTCCCAAAACCGGCCTAAGCTTAACGGCAGGAATCGGGGTCGTTCGCCTCTGTGTTCCTAAAGCCCGGGAATCGAAAAGAAAATCGAAGGTCGGTTAAGCCACGAGACAACTTGTTTTCCTTTGCAGAATCTTCTTCCAAGTCGGCATGCCGAAACCCAAAACTAAAGACCTACGTTCCCCTTCACGCGCGGCGTCTCCCACACACTGACGCAGATTTTTTGAGCTTAGGCATCCCGGTCGCGTTATCGTGGGCGTTGGTTCAGAGGCTTGTTCTTGAGATGTGAGATGACTCTGTGCAATTTTGCAGCGTCATTACAGGGCTAGGGTACTGTATACTTTGTTTCTTTCCTCAGCCGATGGAATCCAATCTGATCCCTCTCTCTGTCTTTTCTTTTCTCTCTCCCCTCTCACACATGCGCTCTCTCTCATCGAACACAACAGCTCTTTTGTTTGTCTTTTATCTCACAATCTCTCTCACAGGTGGAAGATAGGCTCTCTCTTCTCCCAAGACTCTCAACACCGCTCTCATGGAGCATGACAGTTCTTTTCTCTCTCTTCTCTCTCACACAACAAGCCGAACAGACTCTCTCTCTCTCTACCCTGCCATTTCTCCTCTTTCTCTCACACACAACTCTCTATCTCAAGAAAAAAAGATATCTCTCTCTCCCCTGCCATTTCTCTTCTCTCTCACACAGAACTCTCTATTTTAAGGGAAAAAAAGCTCTTTCCCCTGCCATTTCTCCTCTCTCTCACACATAGAACTCTCTATCTCAAGAAAACAAAGCTCTCTCTCCTCACCTTTCTCGTCTCTCTCCCTCGCAACATCTCTCTCACATATGGGATGCCGTGAGTTTTATGCCCAGAGTACCTCAGTTCGTATTGCCATATAATATAGCATGTGTCCTTGTCTTTTTGTGTTTGGGCAGGCAGCTCACGAGAAGAACAGTGAGCTACGAGTTCCTGTAGCCCCTGGTGTCTCCCGTAGATAGATCACAAGCATAGCCTGTTAAACGGGTTGGGATATGGCCCATCAGCTTTGTGAAATGCTTTTGACCACATGACGACAATCGTGATTCAAATGAAACCAGCGGCTAGGATAGAGGCGCCCCGATGCGTAAGCTCTCACAGACGTTTTCGTCCCACACACCTCGACCGGCCATGGCCGGCGGTGACCGCATCTCTGACCTCCCTGACGACCTGCTGCACCGCATCCTCTACTTCGCGCCTGTCAAGGAGGCCGCGTCCACCAGCGCGCTCGCGCGCCGGTGGCGCTCGCTGTGGCTCTCCTCGGGCGCCGTCAACCTCGACACGCGCTCCTACCACGTCCCCGACGATAATTTGTACGGCAAGCGAGCCACCTTCGTGCGCGACGCCCACGCGGCTCTCGATGCCCGCGACCGCCATTGCCCCCTCAGGAAGCTCACCTTCCACGTGGAAGGCCACGGATGGGACACCATCCAGGTATTCCTGTGCATCAGCGACGACGGCTTGAAGGACGACATCGTGGGCTTCGTGCTCTCGCACCGGGCGGCCCGTTCCGTCGAGGAGCTCTGCGTCGACGCTTACGTCGGTCGCCACCCGTACGAAGATCGGTGCGAGAGCGGATATTACGACCTCAGCCTCGCATCCCTGCCGTCCATGAATCTCCGCCGGCTGCGCATCTCCAGCTGCGCAAGCCTCAAGGTGCTTCCGGCCAGCGCCCCCGTCGCGTTCCCGCGGCTGGAGGAGCTGCGGCTGCACTTTTGCACCGACGTGCCGCTCCAGGATCTCCAGATCGTCGTCGACTCCGCCCCTCACCTCGCCGTCCTGGAGCTCCACTCCGTGTGCCTCTCGTCATCCGAGAACGATGTTCCTGGTGATGCAGCCACACACGACGGTTCGCCGCCGCCGGCAAAACTCCGGTGCGCGGCCGTCACGGCCCTCGTGATGTCGGACTGCACCTGGACGAACTGGACCGGCGTAGAGCTGGACGCGCCGATGTTGCGATGCTTCAAATACAATGGGAATTTCCGCGAGCCGTTCGCGCTAAAACCACAAGAAGCCGCAAACCTCACGCGAGTGGACATGGAGTACTTCTCCCCTGACATGTATTACTACATAGAGAACAACACATGCGCCTGCTTCTGGCAATGTGCCGCGAGCTTCAGCAACGCCAGGGTCTTGAAGCTGAAAACCAACCAGCTCGAGCACCTCAGGCACGGGCCGGAGCTGAATAAGATGCCGTTCCGCGACCTCGAACGCCTCGAGCTGGAGGCGCAGTACAAGCCAGGACGGAGCAAGCACACCGGAGTGGCCATCGCGCACCTCCTCCATTGCTGCCCCGTGATTCGTGAACTCCGGCTCAACCTGAGCACGAGCACGGCGTCGGAGATCAAATCCTACGGATACGATGGGTGCTATGAACAAGACGTCCTCGCGGAAAAAGACCAGCTGGATTTCAACAAGTCTGTAAATCACTTCTTGCGCCGCAGATTCAAGAACCCAACAATGTCATGCGAGGTGCCTGATTATATCCATGGCTTGACTGGACAGTCGTTCACCTGCCTGCAGACTAGCCTGAGGTGTGTGAGCTTGCGATTCCGGAGGGACGAGTCCAACCGTTTTGGTGTGCGATTGGCCAAATTCTTGGCGGAGAACGCCCTGGTTCTTGAAGAGATGCATATCGACGACGGCAACTAGAAAATATGGGAGCACATTAATCACGTGGTTGGCAGATCGATTGCTGGTTCTGCCTCAGGCTTTGTAGTCTTGCCCCTTGAAACACGAAAGTGAAAGTCTCTAACTCTCTCGATGTCATATGTAGTCGTTGGGAATATGAGAATTGTTGTGCTCATTGTTCACTCTCGTTAGTCTTTCAGTGATGATGCTTGTCCTGATGCAAGAAACTACTCCCTCCGTCTGAAAATAAGTCTCTCAACTTTATACTAGCTCTAGTATAAATTTGTATTAAGCTCAATACATTTATTTTGGGACGGAGGGAGTATATGGTGTATCAGAAACATTGTTGATTCACAGATCCAGAGTTCTAGACTCTTATGACATTTTGACTACCCATTGTGCTTGGTGAATTCTTGCCAACTTTCCCCCTCTGAATAATGTTTCTTTTTTTAGCTTGGCTTGATTGTTCAGTAATTTTAACACGGTCAGAGCGGCAACATATCATGGTAAAGACAGCTTAAGAACTGCAATGAACCAGCTAGACAAATCAGTCAAACTTCATCAAATTGGACACACTTAATAAAATTTATTAAAAAGAAGTTTACTTCCTACTCTAGTTTATTTTTTAATATGGAAAAACTAACGCCCACACGTGTGGGTGTTTGCACATCGTCCACACGCCCCCATCATCACTCATTTTGCCACGTATGAACAGATGACATCAGCAGAAATCTTTTTGATTTTCGTCTTAAAAATATTTTATCTTCTAATTAAAAAGCAAATTAAAAATCTGTTTTCATCATTAAATCCGTCTCGATGAGATCTTCAAAACTAGACCCCATGTTGATATGTTTCGACGAAATTTTTTTTTTGCCTAGAAGTTGCCATGATGTTTAGACTGTAGTTGCCATGGTGCTTAAACTAAAGTTGCCATGTGGCAATTTTAGTTTGTAGATCATGGCAATTTTAGTTTTCGATGATGGCAATTCCAGTATTTTGATCATGAAAATATTTTTTTGCATGAACCATGGCAATTTTAAGTGCATGTATCATAGCAATTTTAGTTTATGGTGCATGGCAAGTCTAGTTTCTTAATTCTCCGTTTTATAATATGCTAAATTTACTTTTTAATATAGAAGAAAATAGCTGAAACATAACATGGCAACTTTAGTGTAAACATCATGCAAATTCATGTGCAATAGACATGGCAACTTTTAACCAAAAAAAAATTCGTCGAAATATATTGATATGGGGTCTAGTTTCGAAGATCTCGTCGCGAGGGATTTAACGGTGAAAACGGATCTTTAATCGGATTTTTCATTTAAGAGATAAAACATTTTAAAAACTGAAAATTAAAAAAAAAATCCACATGCATGCATGTGGTGGCATGGCGTAGTCTGTATGTTATAGGGCGTGTGGGCGGGTTTGACTCCCATCACAAGTGTGGGCGTTAGCGTTGTCCTTTTAATAACACATGCTTGGCAGTGTTAGATTATGAAGTGTTGAGAATAATCCTACCCAACAGCGTCCTGGCGTCGTGTCGGTGTTTCTGCTAGAACCGGCACCCACGTTTGCTTTGCTGGAACCAGGCAAACATGTGGTGCTTTTGGAACCGGTCAAACATGTGATGCTGCAACCGTCGGTGAATGTGCTATAAAATTTAACGCTCTCACTGGCGATGCCGCAAAATAGGCAGAAACAAAAGTTGGAACTGGCGTTCAAGTTTATTGGAAAACAAAAAACACGGTCGCAGCGATCCCCGGGGGCCTCCCTGTGCAAGCAGGACCACCCTAGGGGACGCTGCAAAATGTTGCAACCGACAGGAACAAAAGTTGGATCCGTGATTTTTATGGGTGGTGTTTTTGTTGCATGGCGTGAGGGATTTTTTTTCTACAACTGACATTTTATTTTTGCTGGAACATGTACCTGCTGATGTGAGATATGACAAAGGGCACGAGGAGCTACAAACCGGCACCCACGCCATCGGCGGAGGCGACGCGCGGCCTTGCCAGCGTGAGCGATGACGCCATGAACGGCAGCCTTTTTGTTTCTTACGGCAAGTTGTGGCGGGGACAGTGCTACAGGGGACCAAATCCAACGGGGAAGAGGGGGGATAAGATGGGGAAAGGAAGAAGATGAA
>NC_041385.1:703972918-703985827 GCF_002162155.2 Triticum dicoccoides | reverse complement strand
GGGTCTTCCCAGGCGAAAGGAGATGGTTATCAGGTTTTTGCTATTTCTCAGGTATCTGAATTTCTCTAAGATCAGTTACCTTCTTCCTTCATTCTGGCACTGAAACCTCGTCGGAGAAGAGAGCCCTACTATCTATCTTAGGATGAATTCGTTGCCCCAGTATCTCATCTTAGGGTGGGGGTGGGGGTGGGGGTGGGGAGGGCGAGGCGGTGCGAAGTAGTGCCTGCCGGCCGCGGGTGGTGGGAGCCAGCGGTTAGGGCGGCATAGGATGGGGGCATCGTGAGGAGGAAGGGAGGAAGACGATGAACGGTTCCTGGACCTATTCTGGGCTGTTGGATGATGACCTGACGGCCCATATTAGAAGTGACCGATCCACTTTTTTTTTCCAGTTAACTGACAAATAGAGGCTCTCATAGTTATCCTGATCCTAAAACAAAACAGAACCAAAAAAACTTGGGAAGGAAGACTTAGTAGTACGATATAGACGCTTCACCGGCCCCCTGATCGATCTGGGATTCGTTTGCAAGGTTCCGGCCGGCCGCGATGGGACGACACTCCCAGATCGGTGGTGGGCGCGATGACCGGCTGAGCAAGCTCGACGATGGCGTTCTTGGCAACATCCTCTCCTTCCTCCCCGCCAAGGAGGCCATGCGGGCGACCGCGCTCTCCACCCGGTGGCGCGACGTCTTCGCCAGCGTCCACACCGTTTCTCTGGAGCAGTCGGAAGACACCGTCTCCCTCGCCAACGGCGTCAACGACGTGCTCCTCGCCCGATACCGCCGCGGCCGCACCACGGTCCCGTTGCGCTCCCTCCGCGTGGCCTTCTGCGACTACAATAACGGGATGAACGACCTCGACTCCATGGTTGACCGGTGGATCTCGTATGCCATGCAGGAGAGTGGACCTGAGCTCCACCTCGACCTGCGCCTCCGCGCCGACGAAATCTGCGGCCGCGGCTACTCCCTCCGCGGCGCGGCCAAGGACAACCAGGACGGCATTCAAGATGACGAGCGCTCCGCTTGCAGCTCCGACGATGAAAACCGCGAGGTCGAGTCGCTCCTTCATGCCCTGGAGGGCATCGCCCTCGACGTCATCTCCGACGACGAGGTTGAGACGCCCCCTCCTCCCAAAAGACCATGGCTACGGCAGCAGAAGGACAAGCTGTACACTGTTCCACGATCTGTCTTCTCCTGCGCCGCGCTGCGCACTCTGTGCCTCGGGTCCTGCAAGCTCGACCCGCCGACCGGCGGGGCCAACCTGCCGTCCCTCGAGGCGCTGGTCCTGACCCGTGTTGCCGACTCGGGCAGGAAGATTCAACGGCTCATCTCCAGCTGCCCGTTCCTCGCCGACCTGACGCTCGAGGCCTGCGCCAGAGTGAGGGAGCTCTCGGTCCTCGACAAGCGCCTCCGCAGGCTGGCCCTGAGGTGTTGCCACCGGTTGGCGAGCGTCATCATCGATGCGTCGAAGCTGCGCGCCTTCGAGTACAGGGGCGCCGTGCCCGCGCAGCCATCGTTTCTGACCATGCACAACGGCCCGCCAAGACTCTCGTCATGCAGAGTCGATTTATGCGGCGGGGAGCTGACGTCGGAGGAGGATCTCACCCGCCTCGGCGAATTCCTCCACCACTTTGAAACCGCGGAGCATTTGCACCTGACGTCTGCCCGCCTGGGCTCCGGCATCGACAACGACGCCATCGCCACACGGTTCCCGGCGTTCTTGAAGCTTCGCCAACTCGAGCTCACAGGCTCCCTGCCACACGACGACGATACCCAAGGCAACGCCGTCGTCGCTGCGGTGGCAAGGATCCTGGGGCACGCCCCCAACCTGGAGGTGCTCACCCTGTTCTTCAAGGCGCCGCCTCGCGAGAAGCCAGAGCGCTACGGCCTCTACAAGGAGGAGGAGTTTCTGGACGCGCACCATCTCAAGTACGACCGCGACACCATTGTCCTGCAGACGCCGCCTGCCGACCTGCTGCCCCCCTGCCTGAGGGAGATCAACCTGGTGAACTACCAGGGCGGCGACGCGCGTGGACCTCCTCCCGGCAACCTGGCTACAACTACGCGTCCCTGGACCTCCTCCCCTTGGACTACCGGGCAGGGGTCGTCGCCGTCGACCAGCTCCGGTCCGTCGCTCGACTTGCAAACGACTCCTACCGCCATGATGACTGCTTCATTCTCGAGACATGCTGCGACGGCCTCCTCGGCCTTTCTGCCCACTACCCGCCTAAGCTCTCCATCTGCAACCCGGCAACTCGTCAGTACGCTCCCCTTCCGCAGCTTGATGGCTTCAAGATCCTGGGGATGTACCCTCACCTCCCTACCGGCGAGTACCGACTACTGCTATACCCGCTCCCCCCTGAAGCTCAAGGTGGCTCCTACATCTTCACATTGGGCTCCGACCAGCAGCTGAGGCACATAGGATTCCCTGAGGCCAAGGAACTGCTACTGAGATTCTCCACCGTGTCTATCCTGTTCCGCGGTAACCTGCATTGGTGCATACGCAATCTGATGATGGCATTTGACACCACCGCTGAGTCGTTCCGGCAGGTGCGCTCTCCGGTTTGTCCTGGCTACTCTAACCTGACTGAGATGGGTGACATGCTTGGCATCTCCAGTCTTAGTGACGCAGCAGCAAGCGTTAATATCTGGGTGTTGCAAGACTATGAAGCCGAGGTCTGGACCTTCAAATACCGGGTTGAGTTTCCGGTCGCAGAGATCAGGGAGCAATTTGGAAAGTCTGTCCATTTTCGGAATGTGGTGGCCATGCCTTGGGATGGCGATGTGCTCTTACTCATCAAATTTGATGACTGTCTGCTTCAGGTTGACATTCATGGCAAGATGGTTTCCAGTTTCCGTCGCAGAGGCCTTGGTCCTACAAATCTTCAGATCAAGCAAACTCTTGTTCAACATGCCTTCTTTCCGACACTAGAGGGTTATGTTGTGAACTCTTCGCCTTTGGTCTGATAGAGTCAGTTGTGGTTCTGAACGGCCCAACTGTCAGTATCCTCATGTGCTGTGCAATATGTATGCCTTGGGTCCACTATGAGCCAGTTAGTTTCATTTTGATGTATGCAAACTATGATCAAGAAGTTCTGATCCTTTCATGGTTTCATGAAATCTGTACTTGTGTGAATATCCTTTTGGGCTGAAGTGGCTGTTGTGCGTGTTGATGCTAAGTTTACAAGTCTCTGCTTATTTAACTGCAGAATCAACTCTTTCTTTGATAGAGGTCTTCTTTTTTACTGATTACCCGGTGCTCTTCTTAATATTAAATATTTAGAAAATGTACATTTGATTTATGTTTCTGTGTTTTGTTTTAACTGACGATGAAATGAGATCCTCTTTTCATTGTAGTCAACTTTTCAGTGAGATGTTCTGTTGCAGTTCATTCTTCTTCATGGTTCCATTGCATCTGGTTAGGTGTTAAAACATTGTGTTGGAATTATATTTATCTCTTCACTTTATCTCCCAACATTTTAAGGGCTGGAGAAATGAAACCTGTATTGATAAGCAGAAGAAAGGTTATTGTGGTCAGGCTCAGGTCCCAGATTGTGTTCTCCATTAAATTCTGTAACTGCCAGCAATGTTCTTATTTTTTCTATCATCGACGCTATGCGTATGAATTGGGTCTGGCATGCGCCGGCTAGTTTCTTTGATGGTTATGATCAAGAAGCTCTGACTGTTTCATGGTCACATGAAATTTGTTTTTGTGTGAATATCCTTTTTGGGCTGAAGTGGCTACCATGCTGATTCGAAAAATTATGAAGTCATTTTGGCCAGCTTTTGGAGCCTGTATTATGGGATGGAGGGAGTACTTGCCAATTAATCTGTACCGTGAAGAATTGAGCTGGTATTTTGATCGAGATTTTCTTCTTTCTTAAAGATCGTCCAGTGGTTTCTTAATGCTAAATATTCAGCCCATTTAGACGGGTTTCCTCTTTCCAAGTTTCATTGTAGCTGATGATGAAACGGCCTAGCTGCTAGCATCCTCATGAGCTGCAATATCAAGTTTCAGCCTGCAGGCTTCTCTGTTGATTCATATAAAGTTGTGATCAACAATCTCTTGTAAGAAGTTGTTTTTCACTGCCCTCAAGCAATGTTCAAGAGTGAAGGTTCGCTCTAAATCATTTTATCAAATACTCCCTCCGTCCCATAATATAAAATGTTTTGGGAAGCTGTTTTAGCTTGCAAAAACGTCTTACATTGTGGGACGGAGGGAGTACAATTTTGTCCGAGTCTATATATTTTCGTCCAAGTAAATGTTTGGACAACATTGAGAACCATCAATGCCTTTATCTCTGTCCAAGTTCCGTTGCTATTCGGGCCAAGGAAACTCTTGTTCAGCATACCTTCTTTCCGGCGCTAGAGGGTTATGTTGTGAACTCTTTCTCTTTCATCTGACAGATGTTATGTCAGGTGGTGTTTCTAAACGGCCCAGCTACCAGTATCCTCATGAGCTGCAATGTGTATGAATTCAGCCCACTATGAGCCAGCTAGTTTCATTTTGATGCATAGATAGATAAGTTATTATCAAGAAACTCTAAATGTTTCATGCCTGCGTTATATTACTCCGAATATCCTTTCGGGCTGAAGTGTCAGCCATGAGCGTTGATGCTAAAATTACGTCTCTGTTTATTTAACCGAAGAATCACTTTTCCTTTTATTGAGCTGTTCTTTTTTATAGATTACCTGGTGCTCTTCTTAAAACTTATTAGTTGGAAAATGTACATTTGAGTTTTGTTTCTATGTTTTGTTTTAACTGACGATGATATGATGCAGATTATCATCCTTATTGACTAGCAAGCTGCACCTGAAATTTACAATAGCTAGGAGCACTAGTTTTATTGAAAGATTGCATTATAGTCAACTTCTCAATGGGATTTTCTGCTGTGATTTTTTCTTGTTCATGATTCGATTGCATCTAGTTAGGTGTTAAAACACACCGTTATAATTCTGCCATTGCACTGCCTGGTTTGGAATCATACTTTTAAGGTCACTTTAGGTGCTTTCCATTTTGAGGAACCAATGCTTCATGTGATGTTCATGTAATGTAAGCTCTAGGAATGAAATTGTACTGATAAGCAGAAGAAAGGTTATAATGGGCAGGCTCAGATCCCAGATTCTGTTCCCCTTGATTCTGTAACTGCCAGCCATGTTAATTTTTTTTCTTTGACCGGTACAACGCGTAATTTCCTTTTGATGTATACAAGTTATGATGAAGAAGCTCCAACTGTTTCATGGTTGCAAGAAATTTGTACTTGTTGAATTATAAGAAAACTGCTAATTTATCGAACAATACTTATCTCAATATCCTTTGGGCTGAAGTGTCATCCTGCTTCTAAAATTATGAAGCAGCTTTTGCCAGCTTTTGGAATAGTTGCCAATTGATCCGCCCAGTGTCTCTGTTTCCCTTTGAAATGAACAATTGACTTGGTTTTTTAATTGAAAATTTCTTCTTTCTTGAAGTCCATCCAGTGGTTTCTTCATACTAAATATTTAACGGATATACACTCATTTCGTGTTTCTAATTTCTGTTGTAGCTGATGATGAAACGGGCTAGCTTTTAGTATCCTTATGAGCTGCAATATGAAGTGTCAGCATGCGGGCTTCTCTGTTGATGCATATAAAGTTGTGATCAAGAAGCTCTAGTAAGAAGTCTCGTTTTAAACAGGAAATTTGGCTGCTGATACCAATCTGTTACAGTATATGTTATGTTTAATTTTTCAAGTTACACTGGTCCTGTGTTTTCAACAGCATGTCACTGCCAAAAAATCATTGGAGTGATGCTGGTGCTGCGAAGAATACTTGTCAGAATCATTTGGTTTCAAAGGACTGCTCTCATGGATGCTTTTATCGCATATACCGGATATCCGTGTGAGTCGTGGATTAAAAAAAAATAGGAGTTCATAATTACTTGTTTGCTGATCTGTGCTTGTTTGGACCCAGAAAGAAAGAAAAAATGTCTATTTATTTGTGAGATTATTAAGAGTTGAGGGTTGGATGTGATGTTTTGTTTAATAAAATCTCCTTTATGTAGGAAAACTATTAAGCGTTGAGAGTTGTGGAACTCTTGGTAGCAAAGCTAGATTTGCAGCTGTAGATTCATTCATCAGTGAAAGAAATATGTGCATATGCATAGATATACACCGGAATGCTTATGAGCAATGATTTATTATTTCTTCTTCTCCGAATTGCTCCCTGATCAGCATCAACACTATCATACCGGAGATCATCCACTTCGCTATTGTTTTCTCGAGCCAACAAGAATCGTCATATGTCGCTGAAGAGGCATGCTGTGCATTCTTGATGCGTTTCTTCTTTGCTCCTGTAGCTATCTTGAGAGCAAAGGAATACATACCAAATTTTCAATCATGGTCCAGTTCTGGATAGATGGAACTCGCCGTCACTAGTTTACAAAACTCTCAATTCCTCATGGAAAAGAACCGACAGAGTTAATTGATCATCCCATGGAGATGGAGGATTAAAATCTCGCAGATGATGCTCCCTGTTGGAAATATGAGCAATTTACCGAATGATTTTATTAACAAAAGTACTAGATAAAGCATGACTAGTATAGCATTGATAAAACAAGTCATGCGATTTGACAAAGAGAAGGTAAATAACATCTGCATATATGAGCTAGAACCGATCACCTCTAGAGCAGACAGTAGATCAAGATGCATATATGAGGTAGATCCTAACATGTCTAGGGCAAACACTAGAACAAGCAACTGTAACAGGACCTCTAACAGGAAAAATAAGAACACGTACGAGACAGCAGCCGGAGCAGAGGCACTGGACTTGGGGTCGGTGTCCTCCATGTCGTCGAGGAGGTTGTCGACGTCGGGGAAGTAGTCGTCGGAGTCCGGGGCGTTCGTGACGAAGAAGTCAGTAGTCGCGCAGAACACTCCCCGGAAACCTTATCACCCTTCTCCCGTACAAGACACAAAGAGGTGCGGTTTCGGAGGCCTACTGTCCCGACCTGCGGTGCACGCCGCAAGCCGGGATGAGGAAGATCGTAGCAGCAGCGCAGTGTTCAGGAACCGGTGGCGAGAGGAAGAATGAGTGCTGGTGCGTCTCTCTGAGAGGAGCGACCTCCCTTTTATAGGCGCATGAGAAGGAGGCGAGAGGGCAGCGACGGAAGGTGAAACGAGGGGACGAAGATGAAGCGAACAACCAGCAGCCGAAGGATTGCACAATTTAGACATCGGCTCGGCTCATTCCCGCATGTTGGGGAACGTTGCAGAAAATAAAAAAAATTCTATGCTTCACCAAGATTAATCTATGGAGTTCATCTAGCAACGAGAGAGAGGAGTGCATCTACATACCCTTGTAGATCGCGAGCGGAAGCGTTTAAGAGAACGGGGTTGAGGGAGTCGTACTCGTCGTGATCCAAACCACCGATGATCCTAGTGCTGAACGGACAGCACCTCCGCGTTCAACACACGTACGGTTGGGGAAGACGTCTTCTCCTTGATCCAGCAAGGGGGAAGGAGAGGTTGATGGAGGTCCTATGTTTTCAACTGCATGTCACTGCAAAAAAAATCATTGAAGTGATGCTGGTGCTGTGGAGAATACTTGTCAGAATCATTTGGTTTCAAAGGACTGCTCTCATGGATGCTTTTATCGCATATACCGGGTATCCATGTGAGTCGTGGATTAAAAAAAATTAGAGTTCATAATTACTTGTTTGCTGATCTGTGCTTGTTTGGACCCAGAAAGAAAGAAAAAATGTCTATTTATTTGTGAGATTATTAAGAGTTGAGGGTGGATGTGATGTTTTGTTTAATAAAATCTCCTTTATGTAGGAAAACTATTAAGCGTTGAGAGTTGTGGAACTCTTGGTAGCAAAGCTAGATTTGCAGCTGTAGATTCATTCATCAGTGAAAGAAATATGTGCATATGCATAGACATACACCAGAATGATTATGAGCAATGATTTGTTATTTCCTCTTCTCCAAATTGCTCCCTGATCAGCATCAACACTATCATACCGGATACCATCCACTTCGCTATTGTTTTCTCGAGCCAACAAGAATCGTCATATGTCGCTGAAGAGGCATGCTGTGCATTCTTGATGCGTTTCTTCTTTGCTCCTGTAGCTATCTTGAGAGCAAAGGAATAGATACCAAATTTTCAATCATGGTCCAGGTCTGGATAGATGGAACTCGCCGTCACTACTTTACAAAACTCTCAATTCCTCGTGGAAAAGAACCGACAGAGTTAATTGATCATCCCATGCAGATGGAGGATTAAAATCTCGCAGATGGTGCTCCCTGTTGGAAATATGAGCAATTTACCGAATGATTTTATTAACAAAAGTACTAGATAAAGCATGACTAGTATAGCATTGATAAAACAAGTCATGCGATTTGACAAAGAGAAGGTAAATAACATCTGCATATATGAGCTAGTACCGATCACCTCTAGAGCAGACAGTAGATCAAGATGCATATATGAGGTAGATCCTAACATGTCTAGGGCAAACACTAGAACAAGCAACTGTGACAGGATCTCTAACAGGAAAATAAGAACACGTACGAGACAGCAGCCGAAGCAGAGGCACTGGACTTGGGGTCGGTGTCCTCCATGTCATCGAGGAGGTTGTCGACGTCGGGGAAGTAGTCGTCGGAGTCCGGGGCGTCCGTGAGGAAGAAGTCAGTAGTCACGCAGAGCGCTCCCCAAAAATCTTATCACCCTTCTCCCGTACAAGACTCAAAGAGGTGCGGTTTCGGAGGCCTACTGTCCCGACCTGCGGTGCACGCCGCAAGCCGGGATGAGGAAGATCGTAGCAACAGCGCAGTGTTCAGGAACCGGTGGCGAGAGGAAGAATGAGTGCTGGTGCGTCTCTCAGAGAGGAGCGACCTCCCTTTTATAGGCGCATGAGAAGAAGGCGAGAGGGCAGCGACGGAAGGTGAAACGAAGGGACGAAGATGAAGCGAACAACCAGCAGCCGAAGGATTGCACAATTTAGACATCGGCTCGGCTCATTCCCGCATGTTGGGGAACGTTGCAGAAAATAAAAAAAATTCTACGCTTCACCAAGATTAATCTATGGAGTTCATCTAGCAACGAGAGAGAGGAGTGCATCTACATACCCTTGTAGATCGCGAGCGGAAGCGTTTAAGAGAACGGGGTTGAGGGAGTCGTACTCGTCGTGATCCAAATCACCGATGATCCTAGTGCTGAACGGACAACACCTCCGCGTTCAACACACGTACGGTTGGGGAAGACGTCTCCTCCTTGATCCAGCAAGGGGGAAGGAGAGGTTGATGGAGGTCCTATGTTTTCAACTGTATGTCACTGCAAAAAAAAATCATTGGAGTGATGCTGGTGCTGTGGAGAATACTTGTCAGAATCATTTGGTTTCAAAGGACTGCTCTCATGGATGCTTTTATCGCATATACCGGGTATCCGTGTGAGTCGTGGATTAAAAAAAATTAGAGTTCATAATTACTTGTTTGCTGATCTGTGCTTGTTTGGACCCAGAAAGAAAGAAAAAATGTCTATTTATTTGTGAGATTATTAAGAGTTGAGGGTGGATGTGATGTTTTGTTTAATAAAATCTCCTTTATGTAGGAAAACTATTAAGCGTTGAGAGTTGTGGAACTCTTGGTAGCAAAGCTAGATTTGTAGTTGTAGATTCATTCATCAGTGAAAGAAATATGTGCATATGCATAGACATACACCGGAATGATTATGAGCAATGATTTGTTATTTCTTCTTCTCCAAATTGCTCCCTGATCAGCATCAACACTATCATACCGGATACCATCCACTTCAATATTGTTTTCTCGAGCCAACAAGAATCGTCATATGTCGCTGAAGAGGCATGATGTGCATTCTTGATGCGTTTCTTCTTTGCTCCTGTAGCTATCTTGAGAGCAAAGGAATAGATACCAAATTTTCAATCATGGTCCAGGTCTGGATAGATGGAACTCGCCGTCACTACTTTACAAAACTCTCAATTCCTCGTGGAAAAGAACCGACAGAGTTAATTGATCATCCCATGCAGATGGAGGATTAAAATCTCACAGATGGTGCTCCCTGTTGGAAATATGAGCAATTTACCGAATGATTTTATTAACAAAAGTACTAGATAAAGCATGACTAGTATAGCATTGATAAAACAAGTCATGCGATTTGACAAAGAGAAGGTAAATAACATCTGCATATATGAGCTAGAACCGATCACCTCTAGAGCAGACAGTAGATCAAGATGCATATATGAGGTAGATCCTAACATGTCTAGGGCAAACACTAGAACAAGCAACTGTGACAGGACCTCTAACAGGAAAAATAAGAACACGTACGAGACAGCAGCCGGAGCAGAGGCACTGGACTTGGGGTCGGTGTCCTCCATGTCGTCGAGGAGGTTGTCGACGTCGGGGAAGTAGTCGTAGGAGTCCGGGGCGTCCGTGAGGAAGAAGTCAGTAGTCGCGCAGAGCGCTCCCCAAAAACCTTATCACCCTTCTCCCGTACAAGACTCAAAGAGGTGCGGTTTCGGACGCCTACTGTCCCGACCTGCGGTGCACGCCGCAAGCCGGGATGAGGAAGATCGTAGTAGCAGCGCAGTGTTCAGGAACCGGTGGCGAGAGGAAGAATGAGTGCTGGTGCGTCTCTCTGAGAGGAGCGACCTCCCTTTTATAGGCGCATGAGAAGGAGGCGAGAGGGCAGCGACGGAAGGTGAAACGAAGAGACGAAGATGAAGCGAACATGCAGCAGCCGAGGGGTTGCACAATTTAGACATCGACTCGGCTCATTCCCGCATGTTGGGGAACGTTGCAGAAAATAAAAAATTTCTACGCTTCACCAAGATCAATCTATGGAATTCATCTAGCAACGAGAGAGAGGAGTACATCTACATACCCTTGTAGATCGCGAGCGGAAGCGTTCAAGAGAACGGGGTTGAGGGAGTCGTACTCGTCGTGATCCAAATCACCGATGATCCTAGTGCTGAACGGACAGCACCTCCGCGTTCAACACACGTACGGTTGGGGATGACGTCTCCTCGTTCTTGATCCAGCAAGGAGGAAGGAGAGGTTGATGGAGGTCCTGTGTTTTCAACTGCATGTCACTGCAAAAAAAAATCATTGGAGTGATGCTGGTGCTGTGGAGAATACTTGTCTGAATCATTTGGTTTCAAAGGACTGCTCTCATGGATGCTTTTATCGCATATACCGGGTATCCGTGTGAGTCGTGGATTAAAAAAAATTGGAGTTCATAATTACTTGTTTGCTGATCTGTGCTTGTTTGGACCCAGAAAGAAAGAAAAAATGTCTATTTATTTGTGAGATTATTAAGAGTTGAGGGTGGATGTGATGTTTTGTTTAATAAAATCTCCTTTATGTAGGAAAACTATTAAGCGTTGAGAGTTGTGGAACTCTTGGTAGCAAAGCTAGATTTGCAGCTGTAGATTCATTCATCAGTGAAAGAAATATGTGCATATGCATAGACATACACCGGAATGATTATGAGCAATGATTTGTTATTTCCTCTTCTCCAAATTGCTCCCTGATCAGCATCAACACTATCATACCGGATACCATCCACTTCGCTATTGTTTTCTCGAGCCAACAAGAATCGTCATATGTCGCTGAAGAGGCATGCTGTGCATTCTTGATGCGTTTCTTCTTTGCTCCTGTAGCTATCTTGAGAGCAAAGGAATAGATACCAAATTTTCAATCATGGTCCAGGTCTGGATAGATGGAACTCGCCGTCACTACTTTACAAAACTCTCAGTTCCTCATGGAAAAGAACCGACAGAGTTAATTGATCATCCCATGCAGATGGAGGATTAAAATCTCGCAGATGGTGCTCCCTGTTGGAAATATGAGCAATTTACCGAATGATTTTATTAACAAAAGTACTAGATAAAGCATGACTAGTATAGCAGTGATAAAACAAGTCATGCGATTTGACAAAGAGAAGGTAAATCACATCTGCATATATGAGCTAGAACCGATCACCTCTAGAGCAGACAGTAGATCAAGATGCATATATGAGGTAGATCCTAACATGTCTAGGGCAAACACTAGAACAAGCAACTGTGACAGGACCTCTAACAGGAAAATAAGAACACGTACAAGACAGCAGCCGGAGCAGAGGCACTGGACTTGGGGTCGGTGTCCTCCATGTCATCGAGGAGGTTGTCGACGTCGGGGAAGTAGTCGTCGGAGTCCGGGGCGTCCGTGAGGAAGAAGTCAGTAGTCACGAAGAGCGCTCCCCAAAAACCTTATCACCCTTCTCCCGTACAAGACTCAAAGAGGTGCGGTTTCGGAGGCCTACTGTCCCGACCTGCGGTGCACGCCGCAAGCCGGGATGAGGAAGATCGTAGCAGCAGCGCAGTGTTCAGGAACCGGTGGCGAGAGGAAGAATGAGTGCTGGTTTGTCTCTCTGAGAGGAGCGACCTCCCTTTTATAGGCGCATGAGAAGGAGGCGAGAGGGCAGCGAGGGAAGGTGAAACGAAGAGACGAAGATGAAGCGAACAGGCAGCAGCCGAAGGGTTGCACAATTTAGACATCGGCTCGACTCATTCTCGCATGTTGGGGAACGTTGCAGGAAATAAAAAATTTCTATGCTTCACCAACATCAATCTATGGAGTTCATCTAGCAACGAGAGAGAGGAGTGCATCTACATACCCTTGTAGATCGCGAGCGGAAGCATTCAAGAGAACGGGGTTGTGGGAGTCGTACTCGTCGTGATCCAAATCACCGATGATCCTAGTGCTGAACGGACAGCACCTCCGCGTTCAACACACGTACGGTTGGGGAAGACGTCTCCTCCTTCTTGATCCAGCAAGGGGGAAGGAGAGGCTGATGGAGATCCAGCAGCACGACGGCGTGGTGGTGGAAGCAGCGGCGATCTCGGCAGGGCTTCGCCAAGCTCAGCGAGAGGGAGAGGTGGTAC
>NC_041385.1:703941941-703972617 GCF_002162155.2 Triticum dicoccoides | reverse complement strand
GCGCCAGGGACTATGGTGCGGCTGCCCTTCCTCGCCCCTCTTTATATAGGGGGACTAGGGGGTGCGCCGGCCCTGTAGATCCCATCTCCAAGGGGGGGGGGGCGGCGGCCTAGGGGGGGACTTGCCCCCCAAGTCAAGTGGGGCGCCCCCACCCCTAGGGTTTCCAACCCTAGGCGCAGGGGAGGCCCAAGGGGGGCGCACCAGCCCACCAGGGGCTGGTTCCCTTCCCCTTTCAGCCCACATGGCCCTCCGGGATAGGTGGCCCCACCCGGTGGACCCCCGGGACCCTTCCGGTGGTCCCGGTACAATACCGGTGACCCCCGAAACTTTCCCGATGGCCGAAACTGGACTTCCTATATAGAATTCTTTACCCCCGGACCATTCCGGAACTCCTCGTGACATCCGGGATCTCATCCGGGACTCCAAACAACTTTCGGGTTTCCGCATACTAATATCTCTACAACCCTAGCGTCACCGAACCTTAAGTGTGTAGACCCTACGGGTTCGGGAGACATGCAGACATGACCGAGATGACTCTCCGATCAATAACCAACAACGGGATCTGGATACCCATGTTGGCTCCCGCATGCTCCTCGATGATCTCATCGGATGAACCACGATGTCGAGGATTCAAGTAACCCCGTATACAATTCCCTTTGTCAATCGGTACGTTACTTGCCCGAGATTCGATCGTCGTTATCCCAATACCTCGTTCAATCTCGTTACCGGCAAGTCACTTTACTCGTACCGTAATGCATGATCCCGTGAGCAAACACTTGGTCACATTGAGCTCACTATGATGATGCATTACCGAATGGGCCCAGAGATACCTCTCCGTCATACGGAATGACAAATCCCAGTCTCGATCCGTGTCAACCCAACAGATACTTTTGGGGATACCCGTAGTATACCTTTATAGTCACCCAGTTACGTTGTGACGTTTGGTACACCCAAAGCACTCCTACGGTATCCGGGAGTTACACGATCTCAGTGTCTAAGGAAATGATACTTGACATTGAATAAGCTCTAGCATACGAACTACACGATCTTGTGCTATGCTTACGGTTGGGTCTTGTCCATCACATCATTCTCCTAATGATGTGATCCCATTATCAACGACATCCAATGTCCATAGTCAGGAAACAATGACTATCTGTTGATCAACGAGCTAGTCAACTAGAGGCTTACTAGGGACATGTTGTGGTCCATTTATTCACACATGTATTATGATTTCCGGATAACACAATTATAGCATGAATAATAGACAATTATCATGAACAAGGAAATATAATAATAATCATTTTATTATTGCCTCTAGGGCATATTTCCAACAGTCTCCCACTTGCACTAGAGTCAATAATCTAGTTACATTGTGATGAATCAAACACCCATAGAGTTCTGGTGTTGATCATGTTTTGCTCGCGGAAGTGGTTTAGTCAATGGATCTGTGACATTCAGATCCGTATGCACTCTGCAAATATCTATGTCTCCATCTTGAACATTTTCACGAATGGAGTTGAAGCGACGCTTGATGTGCCTGGTCTTCTTGTGAAACCTGGGCTCCTTGGCAAGGGCAATAGCTCCAGTGTTGTCACAGAAGAGGGTGATTGGCCCCGACGCATTGGGTATGACTTCTAGGTCGGTGATGAACTCCTTCATCCAAATTGCTTCATGCGCTGCCTCCGAGGCTGCCATGTACTCCGCTTCACATGTAGATCCCGCCACGACGCTCTGCTTGCAACTGCACCAGCTTACTGCCCCTCCATTCAAAATATACACGTATCCGGTTTGTGACTTAGAGTCATCCAGATCTGTGTCGAAGCTAGCGTCAACATAACCCTTTACGACGAGCCCTTCGTCACCTCCATAAACGAGAAACATATCCTTTGTCCTTTTCAGGTACTTCAGGATATTCTTGACCGCTATCCAGTGTTCCATGTTGGGATTACTTTGGTACCTTCCTATCAAACTTACGGCAAGGTTTACATCAGGTCTGGTACACAACATGGCATACATGATAGACCCTATGGCTAAGGCATAGGGGACGACACTCATCTTTTCTCTATCTTCTGCCGTGGTCGGGCATTGAGCTGAGCTCAATTTCACACCTTGCAACACAGGCAAGAACCCCTTCTTGGACTGATCCATATTGAACTTCTTCAATATCTTATCAAGGTATGTGCTTTGTGAAAGACCTATTAGGCGTCTCGATCTATCCCTATAGATCTTGATGCCTAATATGTAAGCAGCTTCTCCAAGGTCCTTCATTGAAAAACACTTATTCAAGTAGGCCTTAATGTTGTCCAAAAGTTCTATATCATTTCCCATAAAAAGTATGTCATCTACATATAATATGAGAAATGCTACAGAGCTCCCACTCACTTTCTTGTAAACGCAGGCTTCTCCATAAGTCTGCATAAACCCAAACGCTTTGATCATCTCATCAAAGCGAATGTTCCAACTCCGAGATGCTTGCACCAGCCCATAAATGGATCGCTGGAGCTTGCATACCTTGTTATCATTCTCAGGATCGACAAAACCTTCCGGCTGCATCATATACAGTTCTTCCTTAAGATAGCCGTTAAGGAATGCCGTTTTGACGTCCATTTGCCATATCTCATAATCATAGTATGCGGCAATTGCTAACATGATTCAGACGGACTTCAGCTTCGCTACGGGAGAGAAAGTCTCATCATAGTCAACCCCTTGAATTTGCCAATAACCCTTAGCGACAAGTCGAGCTTTATAGATGGTAACATTACCATCCGCGTCCGTCTTCTTCTTAAAGATCCATTTATTTTCTATCACTCGCCGATCATCGGGCAAGTCTGTCAAAGTCCATACTTTGTTTTCATACATGGATCCTATCTCGGATTGCATGGCTTCAAGCCATTTGTTGGAATCTAGGCCCGCCATTGCTTCTTCATAGTTCGAAGGTTCACCGTTGTCTAACAACATGATTTCTAGGACAGGGTTGCCATACCACTCTGGTGTGGAAGGTGTCCTTGTGGACCTACGAAGTTTAGTAGCAACTTGATCCGAAGTACCTTGATCATCATCATTAATTTCCTCTCTAGTCGGTGTAGGCACCACAGGAACATTTTCCTGAGCTGCACTACTTTCCGGTTCAAGAGGTAGTACTTCATCGAGTTCTACTTTCCTCTCACTTACTTCTTTCGAGAGAAACTCTTTCTCCAGAAAGGACCCATTCTTGGCAACAAAGATCTTGCCTTCGGGTCTAAGGTAGAAGGTATACCCAATGGTTTCCTTAGGGTATCCTATGAAGACACATTTTTCCGACTTGGGTTCGAGCTTTTCAGGTTGAAGCTTCTTGACATAAGCATCGCATCCCCAAACTTTTAGAAACGACAGCTTAGGTTTCTTCCCAAACCATAATTCATATGGTGTCGTTTCAACGGATTTAGATGGTGCCCTATTTAAAGTGAATGTAGCTGTCTCTAGAGTGTATCCCCAAAATGATAGCGGTAAATCGGTGAGTGGCATCATAGATCGCACCATATCCAATACAGTGCGATTACGACGTTCAGACACGCCGTTACACTGAGGTGTTCCAGGCGGCGTGAGTTGTGAAACGATTCCACCTTTCCTTAAGTGCGTACCAAATTCATGACTTAAATATTCTCCTCCACGATATGATCGTAAGAACTTTATTTTTCAGTCGCGTTGATTCTCTACCTCATTTTGAAATTCCTTGAACTTTTCAAAGGTCTCAGACTTGTGTTTCATCAAGTAGACATACCCATATCTACTTAAGTCATCAGTGAGAGTGAGAACATAACGATAGCCTCCGTGAGCCTCAACGCTCATTGGACCGCACACATTAGTATGTATGATTTCCAATAAGTTGGTTGCTCGCTCCATTGTTCCGGAGAACGAAGTCTTGGTCATTTTTCCCATGAGGCATGGTTCGCATGTGTCAAATGATTCATAATTGAGAGACTCTAAAAGTCCATCAGCATGGAGCTTCTTCATGCGCTTGACGTCAATGTGACCAAGGCGGCAGTGCCACAAGTATGTGGGACTATCGTTATCAACCTTACATCTTTTGGTATTCACACTATGAATATGTGTAACATCACGTTCGAGATTCATCAAGAATAAACCATTGACTAGCGGGGCATGACCATAAAACATATCTCTCATATAAATAGAACAACAATTATTCTCGGATTTAAATGAGTATCCATCTCGTATTAAACAAGATCCAGATACAATGTTCATGCTCAAAGCTGGCACTAAATAACAATTATTGAGGTTTAAAACTAATCCCGTAGGTAAATGTAGAGGTAGCGTGCCGACGACGATCACATTGACCTTGGAACCATTCCCGACGCGCATCGTCACCTCGTCCTTCGCCAGTCTCCGCTTATTCCGCAGCTCCTGCTTTGAGTTACAAATATGAGCAACCGCACCGGTATCAAATACCCAGGAGCTACTACGAGTACTGGTAAGGTATACATCAATTACATGTATATCACATATACCTTTAGTGTTGACGGCCTTCTTGTCCGCTAAGTATTTGGGGCAGTTCCGCTTCTAGTGTCCCTTTCCCTTGCAATAAAAGCACTCAGTCTCAGGTTTGGGTCCATTCTTTGGCTTCTTCCGGGCAACTGGTTTACCGGGCGCGGCAACTCCCTTGCCGTCCTTCTTGAAGTTCTTCTTACCCTCGCCTTTCTTGAAACTAGTGGTTTTATTGACCATCAACACTTGATGCTCCTTTTTGATTTCTACCTCCGCTGATTTTAGCATTGAAAATACTTCAGGAATAGTTTTCACCATCCCCTGCATATTGTAGTTCATCACAAAGCTCTTGTAGCTAGGTGGGAGCGACTGAAGGATTTTGTTAATGATCGCCTCGTCCGGGAGGTTAATGTCCAGCTGGGACAAGCAGTTGTGCAACCCAGACATTTTGAGTATGTGCTCACTGACAGAACTATTTTCCTCCATCTTACAACTGTAGAACTTGTCGGAGACTTCATATCTCTCGACCCGGGCATGAGCTTGGAAAACCATTTTCAGCTCTTCGAACATCTCATATGCTCCGTGTTGCTCAAAACGCTTTTGGAGCCCCGGTTCTAAGTTGTAAAGCATGCCACACTGAACGAGGGAGTAATCATCAGCACGTGACTGCCAAGCATCCATAACGTCTTGGTTCTCTAGGATGGGTGCTTCACCTAGCGGTCCTTCTAGGACATATGCTTTCTTGGCAGCTATGAGGATGATCCTCGGGTTCCGGACCCAGTCCGAATAGTTGTTGCCATCATCTTTCAGCTTGGTTTTCTCTAGGAACGCGTTGAAGTTGAGGTTGACATGAGCGTTGGCCATTTGATCTACAAGACATTTTTTGCAAAGGTTTTTAGACTAAGTTCATGATAATTAAGTTCATCTAATCAAATTATTTAATGAACTCCCACTTAGATTAGACATCCCTCTAGTCATCTAAGTGATACATGATCCGAGTCAACTAGGCCGTGTCCGATCATCACGTGAGACGGACTAGTCATCATCGGTGAACATCTTCATGTTGATCGTATCTTCCATACAACTCATGTTCGAACTTTCGGTCTCTTGTGTTCCGAGGCCATGTCTGTACATGCTAGGCTCGTCAAGTTAACCTAAGTGTTTTGCATGTGTAAATCTGTCTTACACCCGTTGTATGTGGACGTTGGAATCTATCACACCCGATCATCACGTGGTGCTTCAAAACAACGAACTTTCGCAACGGCGCACAGTTAGGGGGAACACTTTCTTGAAATTATTATGAGGGATCATCTTATTTACTACCGTCGTTCTAAGCAAATAAGATGCAAAAACATGATAAACATCACATGCAATCAAATAGTGACATGATATGGACAATATCATATAGCTCCTTTGATCTCCATCTTCGGGGCGCCATGATCATCTTCGTCACCGGCATGACACCATGATCTCCATCATCATGATCTCCATCATCGTGTCTCCATGAAGTTGCTCGCCAACTATTACTTCTACTACTATGGCTAACGGTTTAGCAATAAAGTAAAGTAATTACATGGCTTTTAATCATTGACACGCAGGTCATACAATAATTAAGACAACTCCTATGGCTCCTGCCGGTTGTCATACTCATCGACATGCAAGTCGTGATTCCTATTACAAGAACATGATCTCATACATCACATATATATCATTCATCACAACTTTTGGCCATATCACATCACAAGGCATATGCTGCAAAAACAAGTTAGACGTCCTCTAATTGTTGTTGCATGTTTTTACGTGGCTGCAATAGGGTTCTAGCAAGAACGTTTCTTACCTACGTAAAAGCCACAACATGATATGCCAATTTCTATTTACCCTTCATGAGGACCCTTTTCATCGAATCCGCTCCGACTAAAGTGGGAGAGACAGACACCCGCTAGCCACCTTATGCAACTAGTGCATGTCAGTCGGTGGAACCTGTCTCACGTAAGCGTACGTGTAAGGTCGGTCCGGGCCGCTTCATCCCACGATGCCGCCGAAGCAAAATAAGACTAGTAGTGGCAAGAAAATTGACAACATCTACACCCACAACCAATTTGTGTTCTACTCGTGCAAAGAAACTACGCATAGACCTAGCTCATGATGCCACTGTTGGGGAACGTTGCAGAAAATAAAAAAATTCTACGCTTCACCAAGATCAATCTATGGAGTTCATCTAGAGAGATAGGAGTGCATCTACATACCCTTGTAGATCGCGAGCGGAAGCGTTCAAGAGAACGGGGTTGAGGGAGTCGTACTCGTCGTGATCCAAATCACCGATGATCCTAGTGCTGAACGGACTGCACCTCCGCATTCAACACACGTACGCTTGGGGAAGATGTCTCCTCCTTCTTGATCCATCAAGGGGGAAGGAGAGGTTGATGGAGATCCAGCAGCACGACAGCGTGGTGGTGGAAGCAGCGGCGATCTCGGCAGGGCTTCGGCAAGCTCAGCGAGAGGGAGAGGTGGTACGAGGGGAGAGGGAGGCGCCAGGGACTAGGGTGCGGCTGCCCTTCCTCCCTCCCTCTTTATATAGGGGGCCTAGGGGGTGCGCCGGCCTTGGAGATACCATCTCCAAGGGGGGGCGGCGGCCTAGGGGGGGGGACTTGCCCCCCAAGTCAAGTGGGGCGCCCCCCACCCCTAGGGTTTCCAACCCTAGGCGCAGGGGAGGCCCAAGGGGGGGCGCACCAGCCCACCAGGGGCTGGTTCCCTTCCCCTTTCAACCCACGTGCCCCTCCGGGATAGGTGGTCCCACCCGGTGGACCCCTGGGACCCTTCCGGTTGTCCCGGTACAATACCGGTGACCCCCGAAACTTTCCCGGTGGCCGAAACTAGACTTCCTATATAGAATTCTTTACCTCCGGACCATTCCGGAACTCCTCGTGACATCCAGGATCTCATCCGGGACTCCGAACAACTTTCGGTTTTCCGCATACTAATATCTCTACAACCCTAGCGTCACCGAACCTTAAGTGTGTAGACCCTACGGGTTCGGGAGACATGCAGACATGACCGAGACGACTCTCCGGTCAATAACCAACAACGGGATCTGGATACCCATGTTGGATCCCGCATGCTCCTCGATGATCTCATCGGATGAACCACGATGTCGAGGATTCAAGTAACCCCGTATACAATTCCCTTTGTCAATCGGTACGTTACTTGCCCGAGATTCGATCGTCGGTATCCCAATACCTCGTTCAATCTCGTTACCGGCAAGTCACTTTACTCGTACCGTAATGCATGATCCCGTGACCAAACACTTGGTCACATTGATCTCACTATGATGATGCATTACCGAGTGGGCCCAGAGATACCTCTCCGTCATACGGAGTGACAAATCCCAGTCTCGATCCGTGTCAACCCAACAGATACTTTCGGGGATACCCGTAGTATACCTTTATAGTCACCCAATTACGTTGTGACGTTTGGTACACCCAAAGCACTCCTACGGTATCCGGGAGTTACACGATCTCATGGTCTAAGGAAATGATACTTGACATTGAAGAAGCTCTAGCATACGAACTACACGATCTTGTGCTATGCTTACGATTGGGTCTTGTCCATCACATCATTCTCCTAATGATGTGATCCCGTTATCAACGACATCCAATGTCCATAGTCAGGAAACCATGACTATCTGTTGATCAACGAGCTAGTCAACTAGAGGCTTACTAGGGACATGTTGTGGTCCATTTATTCACACATGTATTACGATTTCCGGATAATACAATTATAGCATGAATAATAGACAATTATCATGAACAAGGAAATATAATAATAATCATTTTATTATTGCCTCTAGGGCATACTTCCAACACCGCAACCCGCCGCGCGTCGTGACGAGGTGTGGTGAGGCGGGCGACGGAGGAGGAGCGCGCATGGATGTCCCTCTTGTTCTCATGCTCATACAAGTGGGGAAAGAGCCTCCCTTATAAAGAGGTCCAACTCCCTCTAAACTAGCAACGTGGGACTAAACTTTAGTTCCACCTCTTGCCTTGCACTAATGGGCTGCGTGGGCCTCTAGGATTTATTAGGAATTTCTAAACTGCTATTGGGCTAGGTCCAAATGGACAAAAATTCCAGCAATCCCCCACCAGATCCGAGAGGCACACAAAATTTGGCTTTGGTTCCAAAATACTGTTTATATACCGGTACTGCAGTGGAGACTGTTAAGTTGAACTTCCACCTAGAACTCTATGCTACACTAGTAAGCAACTTGAACAGTGGACTGGGCCTCGAACTGCAAGTTTTCTGCGAATCTAGCTTCACATAAAGCCTTGACCGATACGTGGCTACCGTGGGTCTTCCCCGCGGGTGGAGCTTATGTGTCATACTCCAAGACCTTTCATGAGTTTACTAGAGAGAACCCTACTCTCATGATTGCGACGTTTAACAATCAGACTCATATAGGTGCGTTCTTCAAAAGATGTTCTGTAGGACAACATCTGTACTTCAAAGAGCCTCCTAGAACACATTAAGATATACATCAACCTACCATGCAGATTTAGGAGAGTATTGCATCTTCATGGAGTGGTATTTTTAATAGTAAAGGTACTCTCCTCCCAGTTGACCAACAGCTTGTCTTCCTCATCTAATTCACGGGATCTCCGATCACAAAGAATAGGTTACCACCGTGAGCAACTCATATTGTGGGTCTCATACCCATCTCCCTCGATGCATTATCTATCACATTACGTGATAGACCCTTAGTAAAAGGATCTGCCAGATTTTTAGACGTTTGGATATAATCCAAAGCAATAACTCCAGAGTTTTTCATTTTTCTGACGGACTTTAAACTTCTCTGAACGTGTCTTGATGACTTCATGTTATCCTTCGAACTGTTCACTTTCGTGATCACAGTTTGATTATCGCAGTTCATAAGGATACCCGATACAGGTTTCTCAACAACCGACAAGTCATTCAAGAGCCCACGAAGCCAATCTGCTTCGACCGTAGCTGTATCTAGTGTTGTGAGTTCTGCTTCCATTGTTGACCTTGTTAAGATGGTCTGCTTGCAAGACTTCCAAGAAACAGTGCCACCTCCATGAGTGAACACATATCCGCTCGTGGCCTTTATCTCATCAGCATCTGAGATCCAGTTTGAGTCACTATACCCTTCAAGCACCTTTGGGTGCCCAGTGTAGTGAATTCCATAATTCGCAGTGCCTTTCAAATAACGCAAAACTCTCTCTAGAGCTTTCCAATGCACATCTCTTGGTTTTGAGACAAACCGGCTCAGTTTGCTAACAGCAAAAGAGATGTCAGGTCTTGTAGCACTGGCTAAGTACATAAGCGAGCCAATAATCTGAGAATATTTCAATTGCTCTCTAGCAATTCTTCGATTCTTTCGAAGCAACACACTAGCATCATATGGTGTTGGAGAGAGGTTGCAGTCACTGTAGCCAAAGCGACTCAATATCTTTTCCATATAATGAGATTGAAGCAATGTAATCCCACCATCATCATCTCTCAACAACTTGATGTTCAGAATGACATCAGCCACTCCTAAATCCTTCAACTCAAAATAGCGAGATAGGAAATCCTTGACCTCCTTAATAACATTCAGATTTGTTCCAAAAATCAGTATGTCATCAACATACAAGCAAAGCATAACTCCCTCGCCCCCACTATGGCGATAGTACACACATTTGTCAGCTTCGTTCACAACAAAGCCTGTAGCTGTTAAAGTTCTTTCGAACTTTTCATGCCACTGTTTGGGTGCTTGCTTGAGTCCATACAAAGACTTCAGCAACTTGCACACTTTCCCTTCCTGACCATCTATTAAAAACCCATCTGGTTGTTCCATATAAATTTCCTCGTCCAACTCTCCAGTTAGGAAAGCATTCTTAACATCCATTTGATGAACGAGAAGACCATGTGAGGTAGCTAGTGAAAGTAGAACTCGAATAGTGGTCAGTTGAGCCACAAGTGAGTAAGTATCAAAGAAGTCTTCACCTTCCTTTTGGGTATAACCCTTAGCCACGAGCCGAGCCTTGTACTTTTCAATAGTACCATCAGGTCTAAGCTTCTTCTTGAATACCCAATTGCATCCTATAGGTTTGCACCCATAAGGACAATCAGTTATCTCCCAAGTTTCATTCGCCAAGATGAAATCCATCTCGCTACGAACTGCTTCCTTCCAGTAGTCAGCATCCTCAGATGCATAGGCCCCTGAAATAGAACTGGGAGTGTCTTCTATGAGATACACAAGAAAATCATCACCAAAGGACTTTGCAATCCTTTGTCTCTTGCTCCTAGTAGGAACTTCATTGTTCTCCTCCACAGGTTTTTCAAAGTGTTCCATCGAAATAGCAGGTTCAGTAATTGTAACTGGTTCCTGATTTGATGACCTAGGCATCTCTTGATTAGATGAGGCAGCCATATCCTTCATGGGAAAGATATCTTCAAAGAAAGTCGCATCATTCGACTCCATGATCGTACCGACATGCATGTCAGGTACCTCAGATTTTACAACCAAGAATCTATAACCAATGCTATGAAAAGCAAATTCCAGGAAAACACAATCCACAGTTTTTGGTCCCAGCTTCCGCTTCTTTGGAATTGGCACATTGAATTTCGCCAAACAACCCCAGGTTCATAGATAAGAGAGTTTTAACCTTTTATTCTCCCATTCCTCGAATGGAGTTATATCTTTGTTCTTTGTGGGAACTCAGTTTAGAGCATGACATGCTGTCAATATCGCCTCCCCCCACCATGCCTTGGAGAGACCCGATGTGTCTAACATGGTGTTAACCAAATCAGTTAGAGTACGGTTCTTCCTTTCGGCCACCCCATTTGACTAAGGTGAATAGGGAGGCGTCCTCTCATGGATGATACCTAAGCCTCTTAATCTTTCGATCATGTTGGTTTTCTGCTTCAGCTTTATAGATCTTGAAATAGTTCAAAGCATCATCCTTAGATTTCAGAAGATACACATGACATTATCTAATGGAGTCATCAATTAACGTCATGAAATATTTCTTTCCACCTTTTGTCAAAACACCATTCATTTCACATAGATCTGAATGTATGAGTTCTAGTGGTGCAAGATTTCTCGTTTCCGCAGTCACATGAGACTTACGTGGTTGCTTAGCTTGCACACACACTTGACACTTGGATCCCTTGACAGTGGTGAAACTAGGGATTAAGTTCAACTTCGCTAGTCGCGACATGCAAC
This sequence comes from Triticum dicoccoides, assembly GCF_002162155.2. Taxonomy (NCBI): domain Eukaryota; kingdom Viridiplantae; phylum Streptophyta; class Magnoliopsida; order Poales; family Poaceae; genus Triticum; species Triticum dicoccoides. Next base: position 703,960,913 of record NC_041385.1, on the reverse strand, counting down.
CAAAGTTAACATGACAAAGACGTGAATGCCACACATTTGATTCACTATTGTTGCAAATATGATTAACAACTTTATTGCAAACGTCTGATAAGGATAAATGAAACAGGCCTCCTGACTCATAGCCTTTACCAACAAAGGTTCCATACTTGGAAATTACAAATTTATTCGACTCAAAGACAAGCTTGTAGCCATCTCTACACACAAGAGATCCACTAATAAGATTTTTATTGACAGAGGGGACATAATGCACGTTCTTCAGCCGCACGATCTTCCCCGAAGTAAACTTCAGATCGACCGTGCCAACACCACGAACAGAAGCACTTGAACCATTTCCCATCAGCACGGTTGAAGTCCCTGCGGTCTGATAAGACGAAAACATGGAAATATCACCGCATACATGCACATTAGCACCCGTGTCAATCAACCAATCAGGATAATGACATACTGAAAGAATAGTGGGAAATATACCATACCCAACATCCTTCATGTCAGTGTCTCCAATGACAACATTAGCGGTCTTGCCGCCTTTCCCAGGATGACGCTTGTCATAGAGATTGGGGCAACTAGGAGCCCAATGACCAGGATCTCCACACACATGACAAACACCTTTCTTCTTGTCATTCTTCTTCTTGAAGTTCGTGTGCTGCACAGCCTTGTTCTTCCCATCAAACTTTGCTTTACCATCAAACTTGCCCTTGTTCTTGAACTTGTGGGGCTGGGAGTTCTTCTTCTGTACCAGATTGGCACTAGAACCTCCCTCAATACCTCGAGCACGGTTGTCCTTTGCTCTCTCCTTTTCTTCCACATCAAGAGTACCAATGAGATCCGGAATGGAAAACTCCTACCTCTTATGCTTCAGTGAGGTAGCAAAGTTCCTCAACATGGGAGGAAGCTTAGTGATGATACCTCCGGCAATAAACTTGTCTGGTAGGATACAATTGAAGTGCTCAAGTTCTCTAGCAAATGACTGTATCTCATGAGCTTGCTCAACTACGGAGCAATCTTCAGTCATCCTGTAGTCATAGAATTGCTCCATGATGTACAACTCAGTGCCAGCATCCGAGACCCCAAACTTGGCCTCGAGTGCATCCCACATATCTTTTCCATTATCAATTGATGCATAAGCATCAACTATGTTCTCACCAAGAACACTCAAGAGAGCAGCCTTAAACAAGGTATCCATTTTCTCAAAAGCTTGTGCCTGTTGGGCATCTTGCTCTCCTTCAGGTTTGCCAAGAGTGGCATCATAGCAGCTCATGGTCTGAAACCATAAGACTGCTCTCACGCGGCACCTCTTATAGTGGATACCCTCAAACATAGGAGGTCTCATGGAAGCAGCAAAACCACTCGGGGTAAATTGCCTATAATAAGGTTTTTGGATTGTTGGAAATATGAGCAATTTACCGAATGATTTTATTAACAGAAGTACTAGATAAGGCATGACTAGTATAGCAGTGATAAAACAAGTCACGCGATTTGACAAAGAGAAGGTAAATAACATCTGCATATATGAGCTAGAACCGATCACCTCTAGAGCAGACAGTAGATCAAGATGCATATATGAGGTAGATCCTAACATGTCTAGGGCAAACACTAGAACAAGCAACTGTGACAGGACCTCTAACAGGAAAAACAAGAACACGTACGAGACAGCAGCCGGAGCAGAGGCACTGGACTTGGGGTCAGTGTCCTCCATGTTGTCGAGGAGGTTGTCGACGTCGGGGAAGTAGTCGTAGTTGGGGAAGTAGTTGTCGGAGTCCGGGGCGTCCGTGACGAAGAAGTCAGTAGTCGCGCAGGGCGCTCCCCAAAAACCTTATCACCCTTCTCCCGTACAGGACTCAAAGAGGTGCGGTTTCGGAGGCCTACTGTCCCGACCTGCGGTGCACGCCTCAAGCCGGGATGAGGAAGATCGTAGCAGCAGCGCAGTGTTCAGGAACCGGTGGCAAGAGGAAGAATGAGTTCTGGTGCGTCTCTTTGAGAGGAGCGACCTTCCTTTTATAGGCGCATGAGAAGGAGGCGAGAGGGCAGCGACGGAAGGTGAAACGAAGAGACGAAGATGAAGCGAACAGCCAGCAGCCGAAGGGTTGCACCGTTCGCATTCAAACTCCACTATCGCAAAAAAAATCAGCTTCCGTGTGACCTTTCGTATACCCGTAGTGCGTGTCAAAAATTTAGACATCGGCTCGGCTCATTCCCGCAACCAGCGACGCGTCGTGATGAGGCATTGTGTGGCGGGCAGCGGAGGAGGAGCGCGCGTGGATGTCCCTCTTGTTCTCATGCTCATACAAGTGGGGAAAGATCCTCCCTTATAAAGAGGTCCAACTCCCTCTAAACTAGCAATGTGGGACTAAACTTTAGTTCCACCTCTTGCCTTGCACTAATGGGCTGCGTGGGCCTCTAGGATTTATTAGGAATTTCTAAACTGCTATTGGGCTAGGTCCAAATGGACAAAAATTCCAGTAATCACCCACCAGATCCCAGAGGCACACAAAATTTGCCTTTGGTTCCAAAATACTGTTTTATATACCGGTACTGCAGTGGAAACTGTTAAGTTGAACTTCCACCTAGAACTCTATGCTACACTAGTAAGCAACTTGAATATTGGACTGGGCCTTGAACTGCAAGTTTTCTGCGAATCTAGCTTCACATAAAGCCTTGACCGATACGTGGCTACCGTGGGTCTTCCCCGCGGGTGGAGCTTATGCGTCATACTCCGAGACCTTTCATGAGTTTACTAGAGAGAACCCTACTCTCATAGATTGCGACGTTTAATAATTAGACTCATATAGGTGCGTTCTTCAAAAGATGTTCTGCATGACAACATATCTGCTTCAAAGAGCCTCTTAGAACACATTAAGATATACATCAACCTGCCATGCAGATTTAGGAGAGTATTGCATCTTCATGGAGTGGTATTTTTAATAGTAAAGGTACTCTCCTCCCAGTTGACCAACAGCTTGTCTTCCACATCTAATTCACGGGAGCTCCGATCACAAAGAATAGGTTACCACTGTGAACAACTCATATTGTGGGTCTCATCCCATCTCCCTCGATGCATTATCTATCACATTACGTGATAGACCCTTAGTAAAAGGATCTGCCAGATTTTTAGACGTTTGGATATAATTCAAAGCAATAACTATAGAGTCTTTCATTTTTCTGACAGACTTTAACCTTCTCTGAACGTGTCTTGATGACTTCATGTTATCCTTTGAACTGTTCACTTTCGTGATCACAGTTTGATTATCGCAGTTCATAAGGATACCCGATACAGGTTTCTCAACAACCGGCAAGTCATTCAAGAGCCGATGAAGCCAATCTGCTTCGACCGTAGCTGTATCTAGTGCTGTGAGTTCTGCTTCCATTGTTGACCTCGTTAAGATGGTCTGCTTGCAAGGCTTCCAAGAAACAATGCCACCTCCATGAGTGAACACATATCCGCTCGTGGCCTTTATCTCATCAGCATCTGAGATCCAGTTTGAGTCACTATACCCTTCAAGCACCTTTGGGTGCCCAGTGTAGTGAATTCCATAATTCGCAGTGCCTTTCAAATAACGCAAAACTCTCTCTAGAGCTTTCCAATGCACATCTCCTGGTTTTGAGACAAACCGGCTCAGTTTGCTAACAGCAAAAGAGATGTCAGGTCTTGTAGCACTGGCTAAGTACATAAGCGAGCCAATAATCTGGGAATATTTCAATTGGTCTCTGGCAATTCTTCGATTCTTTCGAAGCAACACACTAGCATCATATGGTGTTGGAGAGAGGTTGCAGTCACTGTAGCCAAAGCGACTCAAGATCTTTTCCACATAATGAGATTGAAGCAATGTAATCCCACCATCATCATCTCTCAACAACTTGATGTTCAGAATGACATCAGCCACTCCTAAATCCTTCATCTCAAAACAGCGAGATAGGAAATCCTTGACCTCCTTAATAACATTCAGATTTGTTCCAAAAATCAGTATGTCATCAACATACAAGCAAAGCATAACTCCCTCGCCCCCACCATGGCGATAGTACACAAATTTGTCAGCTTCGTTCACAACAAAGCCTGCAGGTGTTAAAGTTCTTTCGAACTTCTCATGCCACTGTTTGGGTGGTTGCTTGAGTCCATACAAAGACTTCAGCAACTTGCACACTTTCCCTTACTGACCATCTATTACAAACCCATCTAGTTGTTCCATATGAATTTCCTCGTCCAACTCTCCATTTAGGAAAGCAGTCTTAACATCCATTTGATGAACGAGAAGACCATGTGAGGCAGCTAGTGAAAGTAGAACTCGAATATTGGTCAGTCGAGCCACTGGTGAGTAAGTATCAAAGAAGTCTTCACCTTCGTTTTGGGTATAACCCTTAGCCACGAGCCAAGCCTTGTACTTTTCAATAGTACCATCAGGTCTAAGCTTCTTCTTTAATACCCATTTGCATCCTATAGGTTTGCACCCATAAGGACGATCAGTTATCTCGCAAGTTTCATTCGCCAGGATGGAATCCATCTCGCTAAGAACTGCTTCCTTCTAGTAGTCAGCATCCTCAGATGCATAGGCCTCTGAAATAGAACTGCGAGTGACATCTATGAGATACACAAGAAAATCATCACCAAAGTACTTTGCAATCCTCTATCTCTTGCTCATAGTAGGAACTTCATTGTTCTCCTCCACAGGTTTTTCAAAGTGTTCCATCAAAATAGCAGGTTCAGTAATTGTAACGGGTTCCTGATTCGATGACCTAGGCATCTCCTGATTAGATGAGGTAGCCATATCCTTCATGGGAAAGATATCTTCAAAGAAAGTCGCATCATTCAACTCCATGATCGTGCCGACATGCATGTCAGGTACCTCAGATTTTACAACCAAGAATCTATAACCAATGCTATGAAAAGCATATCCCAGGAAAACACAATCCACAGTTTTTGGTCCCAGCTTTCGCTTTTGGAATTGGCACATTGACTTTCACCAAACAACCCCAGGTTCGTAGATAAGAGAGTTTTAACCTTTTCTTCTCCCATTCCTCGAATGGAGTTATCTCTTTGTTCTTTGTGGGAACTCGGTTTAGAGCATGACATGCTGTCAATATTGCCTCCCCCCACCATGCCTTAGAGAGACCCGATGTGTCTAACATGGCGTTAACCAAATCAGTTAGAGTACGAGTCTTCCTTTCGGCCACCCCATTTGACTGAGGTGAATAGGGAGGCGTCCTCTCATGGATTATACTCCCTACGTTCCTAAATATAAGTCTTTGTAGATATTTCATCATAGACTACATACGGAGTAAAATGAGTGAATCTTACTTTAAAATGCATCTATATTCATCCGTATGTGATCATAGTGAAATCTCTACAAAGACTTATATTTAGGAACGGAGGGAGTACCATGTTCCGCACAAAAGGAATCAAATTCATTTGAGAAATACTCTCCACCATGATCGGACCTAAGCCTCTTGATCTTTCGATCAAGTTGGTTTTCCGCTTCAGCTTTATAGATCTTGAAATAGTTCAAAGCCTCATCCTTAGATTTCAGAAGATACACATGACAGTATCTAGTGGAGTCATCAATTAACGTCATGAAATATTTCTTTCCACCTTTTGTCAAAACACCATTCAGTTCACGTAGATCTGAATGTATGAGTTCTAGTGGTGCAAGATTTCTCGTTTCCGCAGTCACATGAGACTTACGTGGTTGCTTAGCTTGCACACACACTTAACACTTGGATCCCTTGACAGTGGTGAAACTAGGGATTAAGTTCAACTTCGCTAGTCGCAACATGCAACCAAAGTTAACGTGTCAAAGACGTGAATGCCACACATTTCATTCACTATTGTTGCAAATATGATTAACAACTTTATTCAAACATCTGATAAGGATAAACGAAACAGGCCTCCTGACTCATAGCCTTTACCAACAAAGGTTCCATACTTGGAAATTACAAATTTATTCGACTCGAAGACAAGCTTGTAGCCATCTCTACACAGAAGAGATCCGCTAACAAGATTTTTATTGACGGAGGGGACATAATGCATGTTCTTCAGCCGCACGATCTTCCCCGAAGTAAACTTCAGATCGACTGTGCCAACACCACGAACAGAAGCACTTGAACCGTTGCCCATCAGCATGGTTGAAGTCCCCGCGGTCTTAAGACGAAAACATGGAAATATCACCGCATACATGCACATTAGCACCCGTGTCAATCAACCAATCAGGAGAATGACATACTGATAGAATAGTGGGAAATATACCATACCCAGCATCCTTCATGTCAGTGTCTCCAATGACAACATTAGCGGTCTTGCCGCCTTTCCCAGGATGACGCTTGTCATAGCGATTGGGGCAACTAGGAGCCCAATGATCAGGATCTCCACACACATGACAAACACCTTTCTTCTTGTCATTCTTCTTCTTGAAGTTCGTGTGCTGCACAACCTTGTTCTTCCCATCAAACTTTGCTTTACCATCAAACTTGCCCTTGTTCTTGAACTTGTGGGGCTGGAAGTTCTTCTTCTGTACCAGATTGGCACTAGAACCTCCCTCAATACCTCGAGCACGGTTGTCCTTTACTCTCGCCTTTTCTTCCACATCAAGAGTACAAATGAGATCCGGAACGGAAAACTCCTGCCTCTTATGCTTCAGTGAGGTAGCAAAGTTCCTCCACGTGGGAGGAAGCTTAGTGATGATACCTCTGGCAATAAACTTGTCCGGTAGGATACAATTGAAGTGCTCAAGTTCTCTAGCAAATGACTGTATCTCATGAGCTTGCTCAACCACGGAGCGCTCTTCAGTCATCCTATAGTCATAGAATTGCTCCATGATGTACAGCTCAGTGCCAGCATCCGAGACCCCAAACTTGGCCTCGAGTGCATCCCACATATCTTTTCCATTATCAATTGACGCATAAGCATCAACTATGTTCTCACCAAGAACACTCAAGAGAGCAGCCTTAAACAAGGTATCCATTTTCTGAAAAGCTTGTGCTTGTTGGGCATCTATCTCTCCTTCAGGTTTGCCAAGAGTGGCGTCATAGCAGCTCATGGTCTGAAACCATAAGACTGCTCTCATGCGCCACCTATTATAATGGATACCCTCAAACATAGGAGGTCTCATGGAAGCAGCAAAACCACTCGGAGTAAATTGCCTATAATAAGGTTTTTGGATTGTTGGAAATATGAGCAATTTACCGAATGATTTTATTAATAGAAGTACTAGATAAAGCATGACTAGTATAGAAGTGATAAAACAAGTCATGCGATTTGACAAAGAGAAGGTAAATAACATCTGCATATATGAGCTATAACCGATCACCTCTAGAGCAGACAGTAGATCAAGATGCGCATATGAGGTAGATCCTAACATGTCTAGGGAAAACTCTAGAACAAGCAACTGCGACAGGACCTCTAACAGGGAAAAAAGAACACGTACGAGACAACAGCCGGAGCAGAGGCACTGGACTTGGGGTCGGTGTCCTCCATGTCGTCGAGGAGGTTGTCGACGTCAGGGAAGTAGTCGTCGTTGGGGAAGTAGTCGACGGAGTCCGGGGCGTCCGTGACGAAGAAGTCAGTAGTCGCGCAGAGCGCTCCCCAAAAACCTTATCACCCTTCTCCCGTACAGGACTCAAAGAGGTGCGGTTTCGGAGGCCTACTGTCCCGACCTGCGTTGCATGCCGCAAGTCGGGATGAGGAAGATCGTAGCAGCAGCGCAGTGTTCAGGAACCGGTGGCGAGAGGAAGAATGAGTTCTGGTGCGTCTCTCTGAGAGGAGCGACCTCCCTTTTATAGGTGCACGAGAAGGAGGCGAGAGGGCACCGACGGAAGGTGAAATGAAGAGACGAAGATGAAGCGAACAGCCAGCAGCCGAAGGGTTGCACCGTTCGCATTCAAACTTCACTATCGCAAAATCTTGTCAGCTTCCATGTGACCTTTCGTATACCCGTAGTGCATGGCAAAAAATTAGACATCGGCTCAGCTCATTTCTGCAACCCGCGTCGCGTCCGCGCCGCGCCGCGCCGGGGCGGGGCGGACGGCGGAGGAGGAGCGCGCGTGGATGTCCCTCTTGTTCTCATGCTCATACAAGTGGGGAAAGAGCCTCCTTTATAAAAAGGTTCAACTCCCTCTAAACTAGCAATGTGGGACTAAACTTTAGTTCCACCTCTTGCCTTGCATTAATGGGCTGCGTGGGCCTCTAGGATTTATTAGGAATTTCTAAACTGCTATTGGGCTAGGTCCAAATGGTTAAAAATTCCAGCACTCCCCTTCTCATTGCGCCATCTCTGCACAAGACGAGATGAAGAGAGACTACAGCCACTGGGAGAAGAAGAAGACCAGATGAATTCAGTAGAACAACAACAAACAAAGAAAAGAAAATCTGCTTCTGTTGAAATAGGGAAGGCACAGAACAGTTCTCAGCTCCAGCACAAAATTAACACTTTCAGGTCCTGTGAAACATCAAACGATGTAAAGCTTATGAACAATTTTTTTTAGAGAGCTTCTACCTTCACAGAAATAGAGAGGCAAACTCTGTCCGAAAGAAAGAAAGAAAGAACAAGAGGATAGAGACAAGCCCAGCCCATTTCCATCTCAACGAGATGGGCTAAGCCCAATCCAAATGCATCTATGTTGTTTCTAGGTATTCCACCTCTCTCCGCCGCCGTCGTCCACTCCACTGCTTCAGCGGGGGGTGGTGGTGGGGGGCAGGGGCGCGGCGGCGCCGAGCCGGCAGGGCGGCGGAGGCACCGAGGGCCGCGGTGCCGCCGGGGCGGCGGGCCGGTGGGGTGGTGGGGCGACGGAGCAGCGGCGGGTGGTGGGGGCAGCGGCGCACGTGTGGTGGTCGTCGGGGAGGAGAGAGAGAGAAAAACGGTTAGAGGGGCCAGGGTGGGGCGGGGCGCGGCTGTTAGTTAAGTTAAACTTTTGTCGTCTGCCACACCTTTGCCATCTCCTTTTTTGCTCTTTGTTGTCTGCTAGCAGACGACAAAGACGGGGGCCGTTAGGTTTTGCTATAAGCATCTCGTTAGTGGGGTCAACCTCCCTCTTTGCCGTCCGCTAGCTAACGGCAAAGCTTCTTTGCCATCCGCTAGCTAATGACAAAGAAGTGGCTGATGGCAAATATGATCTTTGCCATCAGCCAGTTCTTTGTCGTCTGTTATTTGGAAGCGGATGACAAAGACCTCCTTTGTCGTCCGCTAGCAGACGGTAAAGAAGTGGCTGATGGCAAATCCTCTGATTCCAGTAATATATTTGGTGTGAATAGTATTTGACACTCTACACATCTGATTTTGTCTATTTTGGACCTCTAAGTGTAGTTCAAATTAGGAGCTGGAAATTTTTGAGCTTGTACATCACACATGAATGTGTGTCTCTATTTTTTTTTAGAAATTTTTAACATGTTTTGTGTCTTCAAAAAATTTGATCTCATCGATCTCACCTAAGGACAGATCCTATACAAGTCTTTCCCGAATATAAAAGCCCCCAAACCAGACTCGTCGCCTCGGGTAGGTTCAACAGGACCAAGCAAAGAGGGGAAGCAATACAAGAAAAGATGATCGCATAAGCCAGAGTGAGTACTAAGGAAGAAACCCAGCTGCATGTCCTCCTTGCTCGCACTCCTCATCTTCACCAAGCGACCCGCATAAGTTCTCCTCTTCGATGATCAAGCGCTTCCGAAGTAGCGCCGATTGATCGCTCGAGCACAAAATCTTCGATTGATGGTCATGGCACTCACTTTGTCTAGAAGGGTTTTTGTACTGCTCCAGACCACGCCCTGAAAACACAAGTCATCATGAGTAGTCCATAAGCTCCAGATTCCCGCAATACAAGCAACATTGGTTACTTACTTCTTATTGTTAACGCCTCACAAGGTGGCAAAATCACACATGTTGCAAGGAAAAAATAATCCAAAAATATTAGCAATAGCAGATCAAGTTTCTCGGTGTGAAACCGATTCAAATTCACAGCAGAAAAGGCAAGTCTTCTCATCTACTTCTTGTCTTTTACTAAAGTTCTCTCGGGTTAAAATCTCGTTATGGAAAGCCAACCAAATGAGCACTAAGTATCTGCGAGGGGCCATAATTTTCAAAAAGTTTTTCCAGATCAGGGTATGAACCCCACCCCAATTGACAGAAACTAGTTGGTGTCACTGAGCCAAAAGGTTAGCATCCACACACACCTCCTAAATGTGAGTTTCAGCATTTGCCCGTCCCACACCTAAGCTACACTGCAATCTTGTTGTTGGCAGATAGCAAAAATGCCCCAAAACTAGGTTTTCGGAGTAGTATCTCCAACCCATATATCATGTCAAAAAATTATATGAGCCTCATCCCCCAAAGTCCATCTGTAGAAAGGCGTGACCCAGAGAGCGCCCAAGTAATCCCTTTATAGAAGGGGAACCAACATTGAGTTTAGACCAGGAAGTTCAGAAACAAAACAAAAAAAGCAAGTTCAAAAGCATTGGGTTTGGACCACAAGACATTAGGTTTGTTGGTGCTGTATTTAGGGCATCTCCAATGCTGACCTTGCCCGCATACGTCCGAAACGCACGGTCCGGACGTGTTGTGACATCCAACGTGGGCTTGTATCTATTCGCCGAGCCGTCCGGACGAAGTTTCTACCGTAAACCGGAGACAAACATGGGAGGGGAGGGCTTTGCGGGCGTCTGAACCATTGCCACGCCTGCGTGTGATCGCCCTGGCCCGACCAAACCCCCTCCCTCAGTAGCGCCCACTTCCTGCCCGAAACGTTCAGCGCCGCTCCAGAGCATCAGTGTCGCATACATGCCCGACCAGAGCAGACGCGACCTCTCATTGGCACCGGCATTGAAGCGGCGCGCCTGCAGAGAGAGAGTGCATGTGTCGCTTCCCGGTGCAGGCGACTGCTATGTGTTCAAACGACACCACGGTCGTCCATCCATCTGTCTTTCGCGCACATTATGACACGCGGTTGCTGAGGAACCTACTCCGATGCAACACGTTCATCCCTCTGCCGCCCACCGTTGTCGCCTCGTCCATTATATAAACTGCAACCCCAACCATAGTCGCACCCATCCTCCTCTGGCCCTTTCTTCTCTATTGCACCACTCCCATCATGGCCTCCACGATCCACTGAGATCCAGCCCCATGTCGCACGGATTCGTCCCTGAAAAAAAGTAGTAACCGGTGGAAGATATGGTCACAAAATTGTCAAGCTCTCGTTCCTTCTGTCATTTTGTTGGCTTGTCAGTCTGCTCCCTGCAACTTCCTTTCCCAGGCAAAATGCTTCCTGATTTTGTATATGAAATAGCTCTCTGGGACAAACTGTCGCTGGAGCAGAAGGAGATGGCCGGCACTCCTACCAGCTAGCAGGCTGGAAGGACCGAGGCCGACGACATCCCAATGGAGGATGCGACCGAGGACGAGTCGGCGCCACCCTCCTCGTTGTGTAGTGCACTATGACCATCGGCGAGGCCCATGCCCATTACATGGACATGATGCGGGAGGAGCAATTTCGGGAGGCATGGGCCGAGGCCACCTACAACCTTTAGCTCCTCCAGGAGCACCAACAGGCAGAGGAGCAATTCAAAGCCGGCAAGGAGAACACGCCGAACGCGGACGTGGTGGAGCAGGCGGCGGTGCTCGAGTGCTACCATTCTGCTCACGAGATCCGCCTCAGCCCACAAGCAGTACCACCAACGCCAGGCAGAACTGGAGGCCGCCTACAAGGAATTCAATGAGGTGTGGGGAAGATCGACGAGGAGGAGGACAACGTCACGACCACGAAGTCGACACGTCGAGGGTCGCCACCGGCAGTGAGGAAGAGTAGTGCATGGTAGGTCGCCACCGATTGGGTCTCAAGAAGGTCACCGCTCCTCCCCTCCCGTTTAAGCCAAGCTTGGTGGGTTGAACATCGTCGGTCGATTAGCTGCTTGGCAGCAACGTGGAGGCGGACAACTTCACTACACGCGGCTCCGGAGATAATGGTTACTGAGGCGGAGCTCGAGAGCGTCGAGGCAGGACTTGAGAAGGCGAAGCTTCAGTTCTTGGGGCTCATGGCCGGACATGGGAAACATGCGTCAGCGATCATTTAGTTGAGGTATTATACCTTCAGAGTCGGACGAGCTCCGCTTTTAGTTGAAGTATGTCCGAAATGTAATGAATTTCATTATGTTTATATGAAATCCACTATGTTTACATGAATCTCTTTCAATTTATATAAAAATCCACCCTGTTGGCACAAATTTTGTCTGATTGGCTCAAATAGTTCAAGAGACCCAGCTCTTTTTGTGAGGATGCTTCATGATCTCTTGTGTTTAGTCAACTATAGCCGCTGGTATTTCTCGTGAGAATTTTAGTTATCTTTCTCCTGGCAGGTTGAAAGTGGGTCGGGCATGCTGCCGATCACCGTACCTGCTGCACACAACCCCCCTCGATTAATTGATTATCTCTACTCTTATAAGTGACTCAGTTGGTGGTGATGGTGTGTCTATCATCCGTTATTTCTGATCATTAGATCCGCATCTAACAACCGCGAGGTAAGTTGTGGCCTTTTTGCAACAATAACCCGCTTCTCTGCTCCAATTTGCAGAGAACCCCTCCTGCCTGGGCGGCCCACACAATAGGGACCTCCTATACGGCCCTCTGCGTGCTGGGAGAAGATTTATGCACGTTTGGGCCGGCCCATTTGTGTGCGGCCTGTTTTTTAATTTGGTTTTTATTTCTCTTATTTCGTTTCATTTTTCTTTCCTTTCCCATTTTTGTTTTTTCTACTTTAAATAAATTGGGACCTCAAAAAAGTTTTGCAAGTTAAAAAAATTCAGAATTTTAAAATTAAATATTGAATAAATCATAAAATGTTTGTGAATTCCAAATATGTTAGTGATTTTCTTTAAAAATATTCATGATTTAGACAAAAATATATTTCAAGAAATTAAGAAAAGGTCAAGATTTTGAAAAAAATTCGTGTATTAAAAATTGTGAATGAAATTGAATAAATCGTCTATCAATTCATAAAAAACAATCAATTTAAAAAATGTCCTAAAAATTCAAAAGATGTTCGTGAATTACAAAATATTTTACTGATTAAAATATTCGCTGATTCAAAAAATGATTATGCATTTTATAAAATATTCATCAAATAAAAAAAATCAGGAATTTTAAAAAAATCCACCAATTTCCCAAAAATGTTCGTCGATTCTAAAAATGGCTGCTGATTCAAAAAAAAATGTTCACAGTTTTATAAAAAAATTGCAAATAGTAAATAATGTTCATGAATTTAAAAAATGTTCATGACCTAAAAATCGCAAAATTGAGTAAATATTTACGAATTTTAAAAATGGCCACGCGCGATCACGACCTCCAGATGTTGGCTTCTACTCCCTCCGTTCGTAAAGTTCGGTCATCTATTTTGGAACTGAGGAGTATGAGCGTATATTTATTTCACCTGAACCGAGGAGACCGTATTTAACTCGAAAACCTATCCTGTGTCCTAGTCCGACTGCACCTCCCTTTCTTGTCTGACCGCAGCTCGGCACCCTCCTTTTATATACTCCCCTGCACCGCGTATAGCAACACAAATTACAACAAGAACAACAACAAGCGATCGAGATCGAGATAAGTAGCGTGGACGCATCAGCGTGAACCTGGCCGCCGGCATGTTCGCCGTGTATCCACCGCCGCCGCCGCGCTTCAAGTTCAACCGCATGTTTCCTGTGCAGGCGCAGCTCCCGCCGTTTGCCTACCACGCTGCTCCCCTGCCGCCGGTACAGCCGCAGCTGGCGGTCCAGGTGCGTCCAGTGTGGGCGGGGAGCTTCAACGAAGAGTGGGCCTACCTCCAGAGCTTCGCCGCGTGCGCCCGCTACGTCGCTATCGACGTGCACTACCCGGGACTCGTCCACGCCGCCGGACAGGACCTCAGCAGCCTGACGGTAGAGCACCGCTACGCGCTCATGAAGGCCGACGTGGACGGCCTGAAGCCGCTCCAGGTCGGCATCGCCGTCTGCGACCACCTCGGCCAGCAGGTCGCCTGGGAGTTCAACCTCCGCGACTTCTGCCGCCCCGCCGACCCGCACAACGACAAGGCCCTCGACTACCACGCCGCCCGCGGCCTCGACCTCGACACGCTCCGCAACCACGGCGTCGACGCCTACATGCTCGGCGCGCTGCTCATGGGTTCCGGCCTCATCGGCGCCGGACACGGGCGGCCGCTGTCGTGGATCACCCACGCCGGTGCCTACCACGTGGCGTACCTCCTGAAGATTGTCACGGGCGGCGCCCCGCTGCCGCACGACGTGGCCGGGTTCCTCGGCGCCGTGCAGTACTACCTCGGCCAGCATGTCTATGATGTTGCCACGATGGCAGCCGACTGCGAGGGCATGCCGGTGGGGCTGGACTGCATCGCCGCGAGCCTGCGCATCCATCCGCCGTGGGGGAGCCCTCGCCTCGCGGGCGCCGCCGGCGTGCGCGCGCTTCTGGCCTTCAGGATTTTGAAGGACGGGCAGTTCGGCGGCAATGTGGAGAGGTTCCGAGGCCTGTTTCAGGGCCTGCAGCATTAGATCAGAATCACACACGAGCAGTGTTGGTCAAGAATTCGAATGTGCAACGGACTCATGCCTTCCGCTACCGCTTAATCGGGCCACTTGCGTCGATCATTGGTCAAGAGTTGAGAAGATTGTTACTCACTACAGTTTTATATACGTCAAGCGTTTGTTTTCCTCATCGCAGAAAAAAAAACATTTGATTTTCTTTTTTTGCATTGTAGTAGTAATCAAAACGTCCAGTTAAGGTTTTAGTGACGAGTGATGTATTTGTCGTAATAATTACTTGAGCAGTATGTATAAACTTCCAGTCAAGATTTCAGTAGTATGTATTTGTCGTAATTTCATAAGTAATGTTTTTGTCAACTGTCTATCTTTTATGCTTTTTTTTTGGAAAAGGAGGATCATCCTCGGACTCTGCATCTGAATGATGCATTTTTTAGGCATCTCCAACATCGGATATATTATTTGTCAGTGGACGTGTCCGCGAACAATGATACAAAAAAGAGCCGGTCATCCAACGCTTACCGTAAATCTTCGCCCGTAATACAAATAGATTCAGACATAATTCATGCAAACGGACATAAATTTGATATATTTCATCCGTTCAGCTAAACTAATTTGTAACCAACGATGACCTCGTATGCCTGGTCGGGTTGGCCGGCGGCACCAAAGGACACGTCGACCTGGCAGCTCTGCCTAGCCGCCACCTGGTGCTCGTCAAGAAGCCGCTCTCCGCATCCTCCTACGTCGTGCGGAGGGACGCCTCGGCCAACGGCGACTCTAGCCGGGGAGCCCTGCCCTTGCCCTTGTCACCTGGAATTCGTGACTCCCCGTCAAGGCAACACAGTCGCTGCGTGGACATCTCTGTGGTGGTCATCGACCGGTCACGAGTCTAGGCCTCCGCGAGGTTGAGGCCCGCGGTGTTGGACTTCATGAACGTCACCTTCTGCGCCTCTCTCATTGTGCGCGCCTCCCTAGATGCCTTTTCCTATGTCGAGATGATGCTCCATAATGAGGTGTGCCGCCGCCGCCGTAGCCACCGAGGTAGTGGAGGAGACGCTCCAGGCAACTCCTTCACGGCCATGGCACTTTAGCCGTGCCACGACGGCGACGCTGGCTCCGCCTTCACACGGCGTCCTATTAGATATGTTTCAAAATCGCTTATAGAAAAATAACATGGAGTTTGTCAGGGCCAAGGACGCCCTCCTGTCACTACTATTGGGCTAGCCCAAGTAGCTTCCTGCAGGTTAATTCATCTTTCTTCTTTTTTTGTTTTTCTTTTCATTTTTCAATAATATTCTAAATACATACATTTGAAATGTTAAATTACTTAAAAAATGTAAAGCCACGAATTTGAAAATGTTAACGAATGTAAAAAATTTGTTAGCATAGTTATAAAATATGTTGATGTCACTCAAAAATTGTATGTAACTTTTTTTTAGTTGAAAATTGTATGTGTCATTAAAAAGTACCAAAAAGATGTACGTGAAATATTTTTATAGTGCAAAAAATATGCTTGTGTAATTTAAAGAAAAATCTTTCGCACTGTTTAAACATAAGGTAAATTACGGCGGGCGGCGGTTCCTTGGGTGAAATTGCGTGCGGTGTCTTTGACGGCGGCGTGGTCGCCGGCAGTGAGGACGATGGAGCTCGCCTAGGCCCACCGTCCACGTACGATGGAGGACGTAGGTGCTGAGCCCGCGCGAGAGAGAGGAGAGGTCACCTGGATCGTTGGATGATCTGGTAGCTTCCTCAGCGGCGCGTCCGCAAGGCAGCCATGAATTTGCATGCATGCAGTTGATCTGCAGCTTCGTAGCGCTCCTAGCTAGCTCGCAAATTGGAATTTTGGAAGACGAGGGGAGGTGCCGTACGGCATGGCTGGCCTGAGCCAGAATTTGGGAAGAGAAGGAGCTCGTCGGCGGCGAACGGCGGAGGGCGAAATTAACTGGGGTTGAGATTGATGACGCGAGCGTACGGTTATTCATTTTTATTTATATGGAGCCGCTGAGCCCGAGCTAGCTAGCGGTGGATCCTGAAGTAGTGGAGCACGTCCTCCCTGCTGGCGGCGGCGGCGCTGTAGGCCTTGATGAACTCGCTGAACTCGAACTCCTTGAACTTCGCGGGTCCCGTCGCCTCGTTCACCATCTCCGGCGCTGGCCCGATGCGGCACTCCATCTTGGGCATGATGAGGGTCACCACCGACAGCCTCACCGCGTCGGTGTTCGTGACGGCGCGGTGTTCCACGCTAGCCAGGAGCCCGTTGGTGATGATCTCCATCTGGTGGCCCAGGTTGACCACGAAGGCGCCGGGGACGGGGCGCACGAGGAGCCACCGCCCGCCGTGCCTCGCCTGCAGCCCGGCGACGTCGCCCTGAGAGAGCACGGTCAGGAGGTGGCGGTCGCAGTGCGGGAGGAGGCCCAGCGTGAGGCTCGGGTCCGGGCACGGCGGGTAGTAGTTGACGTTCATCTGGGTGCTGCCGCCGCTGAGGTCGCCGGCGAAGAATCCACCGTCGAGGCCGAGCCCCTCTGCAATGAGCCGGAGCAGCGTCTGTGCAAGCTCGTGCACCGCCGTGGAGTACTCCGCGAGGGAGCTCCTGAAGCTTCCCGGCTTGTCCGGCCACTCTCGGACGTGCTCGTCGGTGACGGGGTGGCAGTTGATCTTGAGGTAGTCCAGCCAATAGCGGTCCCCGTTCCGGTCATATGGGGTGCTGGACGACACGCGGAAGTGCTTGCTCAGGTCATCGGAGCGGTACGGCAGCTTGTCCTCCGCCGGCATCGCGAAGAACCCCGCCGCCGCCTCGCGGAACCCCTGCACCACGTCCTCCGCCACGCCGTGGTTCACCACCTATATATATATATGGAAAGATCGACCAATTCAAATCAGCTAGCTCAGCTAAAGCAACGTACCTTCCATATATACCTAACCTAAATGTGAATCAACCAACGTGCCTGGAAGATGCCGAACCCCTTGCTGGCCTTGATGATCTCGGCGGCGACCAGCTGGCGCCGGCAATCGTCGGCGCTGTGGAGGTCGATGACCGGTATGGCGACATCGGAGCTGGGTTCGTCGTTGAGGAGCGAAGGACGCTTCTCCGGGGGCAACACGTACTTGTCCGGCACGGAGGCGTGCACCGGGCAATCGGACAGCAGCTCCATCTCTGTCTCCGATCGATCAATGGACCTTCTCTTCTGGCTTGTTGCTGACTGGTTAGAAGAGTATGATATATAAAGGGGCGTGATTCGTACAACCCCTTAGAAATATTGAAAATGGATCGCATGACATATGTGTTTTTTTTTCTTTTGCAGGGGCATGAAACATGTGGTTAGCAAGAGCACAATCCACAAAAATATTGAAAAGGGATATTTCATCCAATAAAAAACATACGTGAGTTTTTTGTCTTCGCAGTCTTGATTTTTTTATAACAGATATTCGATCCTAATTTGATTGCATCTTCTATTTTGTTGACTTGTTTGTCAATTTTGCATCATGTATATGTGCTGGCCAGTAGCCATCATGCAAGTTGTGCCATTAGAATAGGGAAAGCTAGTACACGTTAAGGTCAAGTCGTTAATTGCACTTAATCACTAGAGGAGGCCCACTAACAAATTAGACTGTAATACTCTTTTCAACCAAGAGGTATTGTTCAATCTCAACAACTAGTTTGCACTGAAAATCATATAAACTTTCCTATGGGACCTCATGTGTCCTAGACAACTTTTTTTTTACTATTTCAATAAAAAAGTATTTTCAATACTTTTTCTAAAATTTTGTTGTGTATTCGCTCATTGCAGTTGTATCGGTTAGATGTAAAATTTGAATGAAAATGTGTTGTATCAAAAAAGTCATGCTTAAGTTTTGTCCTTGCATACACAGAGCTTCTACACCGACCAATTGTCCAACCCCCAACTAGCTACACAATAAATTCATATGCATAAAAACAACTACTCCCTCCTTCCCCCCGTGTCGCACCCAGGCGGCACCGGAGGCGGAAGCGCCACCACCAAAAAGCTCTCCTTCCCTTGTGCCTCCTCGCCGCTGCTACCGCCGGCTACAGTCGCCGCGGTGGCGGCAGCCTCCGCCGCCAAAATGGTGCCGGCGGAGCTTCCTTGTGGTGGCGTCGGCAGCCATCGGTGTCGGCTAGGGCGGCGATGGCGGTTAGTCGACGTAGGCAGACCGGGGTGGTGGCCCCGGGAACGCGGTGGGGAGGGTGATGCGGCGAGCCGGCACTACCATGGCGCTGATGCGGGGAGGGCGTGGATCTGGGGTTCGAGCCTAGATACCGCGTGGCCGGTGCGACTGTGGCGGGCCACCGCGGGTGGCAGGCTGGCCAGGACACGACGGTTCTGGCCGGCACCTGCAGGGTTGTGGTGGAGGCGGCGTGCCATAGGTGAGGACGGCGGCGCGGCGGCGGCGCATGGGGCGGGGAAGCGTGCATGGTGCAGGTCGCGGATCCGGTGGCTTCGGGCCAGCGGCCTGATTCG
>NC_041385.1:703882755-703941560 GCF_002162155.2 Triticum dicoccoides | reverse complement strand
AGAGCGCGTCGTAGGCACAAGGGGGCTTCGAGCTACGCAAATCTGATGCTTGGGGCGCAACTCGGAGGCCCAGGGGCGGTGCGGAGAGGTGGCTTCGTGGTGGTCGCCGATCTGCGGTCCCCGGCGTGTTGTCGCTGCTTCCATATCAGAGCCGGTCTGATCTTGCAAATGTTAACTGGGAAGACTTTGTGCACGTGCCCCTAAAAACAAGCACGAAGTCGTACTCGTTGTGGTTGAATCTTTGAATCAATTTGAAGTGCCTGACACTAGATCTAGTCGTCACGTACGCACCATGAGAAACCCTAACCTCCCCGCCTCTACAAGAAACCCCTAATGCAATGAGTTTGGGTTTGCCTGATTATTGGGCCGGTCACATGCAACACAACCCCCCTATGTATGTGAATGTTACTATGACAAAACGCATGTGTGTGTCATTCGTTAGTACTATCATTTACTGTCCGCGCCCCCACATGTGAAATTATTGGTTCACGACTGTAGCCATTAACGAGTGTCACCTGATCGTGGAACATATTTAGAGCAAGGCTGGTAGCACAACCAACAATTGTCTGCTCCCTTATTGCATGAGTGGGTCCATACCGAAGGCAATCAGAACTGAGGCTAGGCAGCTGCCGCCGGGAAGCACAAATCTCCGGCACGGCAAGGGCTGCAGCAAACGACGCCGGCGCGTCACCCAAGTCGCCGGGCAGAGGTACGAGCTCGAAGCAGCAGCAACGCGGCCAAAAATGGGTGCACGAACTATTGGCATCCATCACAGGCAGACACAGGCACCGATCAAACAAACACAATTGACTTCTTATTTACGACTGTATAAGCAGACCAGTACTTACTACAGCACAAATCATGCATTTCACACCGACTTTTAACCAAACCGCAGAGGTAATTAAAGGGCTCCCAACACGACATGTTTCACTAGAAGTACTCGTAGATGGCTGGACAAAGCACGAAACGGAGCCTGCGATATTGTAGGACGAGCCGACGCAGAAGCAGATCCACGACACTGATAGAAGCGGCAAAGCACAGGCCCGCCTAGCTAGCGTAGTGCGGATACTTCGGCAAAAGAAAGGTGGGACATCCGGCCACTTCCATCGCAACATCGCCATGGAGTTCATTCACTTCATAAGCATACGCATGCCCCTGAGAAGCATCCTCGCTTCATCATCAAGCTCGTCCTCGTACACGCCATCAAGGTAGCCGGAAGGATCGCAGTAGTTGTCGTAATCTTCCGAGCCAGGCTCGTAGTCAGAATCAGATCCCAGATAATCACCCAGAAAGGACTCTGAATTCCTCCAAATAGGGCTCTTGACAATGAAGTCGTAGAGGCTGGGTTATGGACAAGATTGAGCCAAACGACATGATGTTCATGTGACCGATCATGCATTGATAGTGCGGAGCAAAACTAGGCAATGTTCATATGGACTTGTTTCTCCTCCTAGAGTTGCTCTATATGGACCATCAGAAACAAATCGAATATCAAAGGAAATTATCCCCTCCCACCCAGAAAGAAAAACCCCATGAGACTGCTGCTGCTGCACAAGTCAACAGTGGCCGTTTCTATCAGGGACTTCATCCTGTTCTGCTGAGCATTCTGCAATCGGTTTCTAATCCTTCAAGAAATCTAGTCTAAACTTTTAGCAAATGGCGTGCTTCCTAAATTTCCAATTCTTCTTTTAAATATCAGTCTACCATAAGCTATACTGTGACACTACTGGAATTTTCACATACGCCGGGTGTAATGCTCTTCGCCGAGTGCTAAAACACGGACGCTCGGCAAACCCACCTTCACGGCAAACTGCCATCTTTGCCGTCACTGCCTCACGGCAAAGAGGCGCCGCACGACGCCGAGAGCCGCTCACGGCAAAGAGGAGCCACGTGGTATGCCCGTCCGCAACAGACGGCTCCTTCAGTTACTGCGTACTTTGCTGAATGTCACTCTCGGCAAAGCATATGCAACATCCTTTTTTTTGTGTGTTCTTTCTAACTGACATGTGGTCTCACTAGTCACATTTATCAGTAAAAGTTTTAAATAACTTGATAAATACTTTTGAAAAAAATGACGATATCTTTGCCGAGAGCAGCTCTCGGCAATCCTTCTGACCAGTAGGACAACGTGGCCCACATGGGAGCTGACAGTTTACATAGCTTTGCCGAGAGCTAGTCTCGGCATTGCTCGCCTTCTTTTCCGAGAGCTGCTATCGGAAAAGTTGTGGCACAACAGTAGTGTCGCATACGACCATGTTTTCGAGAGGAGCTCTTGGTAATATATCGTTTTCCGAGTGTTGCTCTCGGAAATCTTTCCCATCCATTCTGTTGTCAAGCTATTTCTTTTCTGATCTCTGCAGATAAAAACAACTACAGTAAAATTTGATCATATATAGGCATAATTTGATCTAGTCCGCACATATATAGGCATAATTTGATCATATATATGCATAATTTGATCTAGTCCACATATATATGCATAATTAGGAATAGTCCACATATTGTCATACACAAGTTGAATGTATTATCCTAGTAGACGTCACACACAAGTTGTAAATTCATACATATTGTCACTACTTGCAAAACACGTGCACGCCACAATAGAAGTACACTTGTTCATATATAGATCATCTTGAGGAGGACAGGCCATCGGGTTAACATTCCGGAGGAGGAGGAGAGGCATCACTTGCACTGCTTCGAGATTGCATAAGAACCTATAAGAGTAGAGTCACGTGAGGTGGTTTGTCGCTATGTAATGAATCTTCTACTCTAGTTTAGATAATGTTCTACCTCTAGTTGATCCTCAAGCAGCTTCAACCTCTTGTTCGTGTCTTCCCGTTCCTTTTCTCTGGAGTCTTTCTCAGCCTGCCGCCTTTGCTCCTCTTCAACAGCCCGTTGCGCCATTAAATCTTGTAACATGGCATTAGGCTCATATAGGTTGGAACGGTGCTATTTCGAGGCATTGGACATAAATGAAAGGTTAGGATGCTAACCTTGAGACGTGCTATCTCACGTGATGCGGCGGTTGGGCGACTCCGTATGGACGGAGTTGAGCTGGTGCTCGACGTGTGTATCTCGTGCAGCTTGCGATGCCCGGAGGTGGCGATCGCCCCGTTGCAAAGGAGGTGGCGGCCATGGCCCTTCCCCTCGCCAGCAATGATGAGAAGCTCAGGGTCAAGGGGCTTGGACGTAGGTTCGGGTTCCTACCCGTGCACCTCCTGGAAGACCTCTTTGAAGGCCCCCCACTTCTCCTCCGCCGACTCACTGTAGAACTCGGCGCCATCCTTCCCCTTGTGGACTTCTCTACAGGCTTCCAGGATGTGGACCGGGTGACCCTCCTTCGCCTCCTGCAAAATTAACCATCAAGTTTAATGAACCAAGATGCACTGTGCGAAAAATTAACATCTTAATCCCATGTGTTGCTTGAGAGCGGTTAGGTTCCGGCTCCCCTGGACATGAGTCGGGCCTGTCATTTTGGCTCGATCGTTTCCCTTCTCCACATGTTGCGCCTGCCATGCTGGGTTACACCACATGTCAACCAAGGCCTCCCAACAATCATCCTTTATCCAGGGTTCCTTCAACTAGTCAGACAAAATCAAATAATTGAGGAACAAGAGGGATGAATCAAAGTACTAGCAACCGATGTAGTCACTTACCACTGACAGGTATTCTTCTCGCGACATGTTGGTCTGGCAAGCAGTCTTCCTTGTCATCTTCTCTCCCTTCTCATCGAGCGGCCGACACTTCATCATGGCTTTGTACCGCAGCGTGTGCTTGAGGTCAGAGAGTATCTTTCGGGCAGATTTCACGATGCCTTTGATTGCCTTCTGCTTCTCACCATCCACGCAAGCAAATGTTTCCTACAAGAAAGCATAAGTCATCTTCTCACCATCCACGCAAGCAAGGATTTGGATATGGAAAAATGCAGTGGTCGGAGCGAAGATACTTACAAAAAAAGCATTGATGACCCGAGTGGCCATGGTGACATCGTGCTCATCCTTGTTGTGCAGGTAATGCTCCTAGGTTAAACCTGGAGACGGCGGATCGTCATCACCCGGCTTGGACAATCCAGGGAAGTGCTTCCTCAAGAGGGAGCCGATGACGTGGTTCGGCGGGCGTGCCCCCTTAGGTTGTGTCAGGATAAATTCCCACTGACTGCATGATATAAAAGACAAGCATATGTGAGTGTCAAAGCTGTGGCATCCAAAATATGATGCAAATGAAATGCTTGCTTACCCCTCTCCTGTCGGGCAAATGACAGGACAGTTGCTGGCAGCAGTTGGTTCCGGGACCTTCCCCGGACCACGCCCGGATTTCTTCCTCTTGGAAGTGTTGCTCGAGGTAGACCCCGACCCGTTTGAGGCCTCCATGTCGCCCAACTCGGTAGCGAGCGGATCTGGTATATCTAAGTCCACCCCGACATCGCCATCCGATGATGACGATGCCTCAGTTGTGGCCTGATGGGAGGCGGACGACTCGGTCCTACCAGCCGAGACTCTCCGGTACTTACTACCAGTGCTCCCATCAGAATCTGAAAAATAAAATATATATGATTACTCTCAGTTCCAAAGCAAAATCTTCCTAATCTAAGTGTCATATCATATATGGCAAAAAATAACACAAATATCTCAATCAAGTCTCAGATATATAGTTCCATTTATTAATGACATAGCACTGACAAGGAAACAAGCACAAGTATATAGTTTCATTGACCTACTCTAGTATTTATCTAAAAAAGCACAAGCATAGAGGTGTTGATCCTTCACAAGATGTCGAATTCTTCAGAGAAGGTGTCAATCTCTTCATGTATGTTCAGATACAGGAAGTTCAGACAATTAGTGTACTGACGCATAGTCTGACCAAAATTTGAGTGCTCCTTCGGCAAAAACAAAGCATCCACAGCCTTATCCCCATGCCAAACCACTTACCGACGACAAGCATTAGTTTAGAGACAAGAAGTTCAAAGAACTAGTTTCAACTGAAACCAAATACTTCAAGCACTCATTCGGTTTAACTAGAACTAAACTAGTCAAACATAGGAGTCAAAACCGAAGCATCCACAGCCTTATTATCCATGGCAAATCACTTACTGACGACAAGCATACACAGTGCTGAATCTGTTCTATATATATTGGCTGTAGCACATTACTAGTATTTACAATGATCATCAGTCATAAAATTAAACTAGAACAGTAGCAACTAAACTCTTATTACTCGTTTAGTTAAACTAAAAGTCAAACAAACACTCTAGGCATTACTCCAAACTTCCAAACTTCCATACTACTCTAGGCATTACTAAACATGACCATCTTCCTCTACTTCTTTTAATCACATTTGTGCATAGTTCCTACATTTGTGCAAAATATCCTACTCTAGGCATATAATCTAATACTAACCTGAGGGCATCTCTAGCTGCCGCGCTACCGGAGAAGCTCCTCTGTGGTGGAAGTACTTGGGCCGCATCGAAGAACCGTCGCGCCGGCTGCCGGCCATGAAGCTTGGGGGCGGTTGCCGCAGTTGGGGGCGGTGGAGGAGGGGGTGGCAGTCACTACAAGAAATATGCTATCTTGTGACCTCCACTATTGGTCACTGAAAGGTCATAGTTTTTCATTTGCGACCTTTTTGTGACCAAAAACAGAAGGTCAAAAGCTGAGGGTCGTAAACTGACTATAGCGACCTTCTCTGTGAGAAGGTCGTGGACGTTTATGACCAAAATATTCCTACTGTGGCGTTTTGGTCACTAGCAGCCTCCCCAGTCCACGTAGGCATCCAACGTGGCAAGCTGATGTGGCACGAGATTCAGCCCGGTCCAATTCGGTTTTCTGCATGGGCCTAGCCCAACAATTCGGCCTTTTTACTATATTTTTTTATCAATTTTTGAACGGCTTCATGGGCCAAGCCCAACATTTTTAGATCTATTTCATTTATCCTTTTTGTTCTAGCTTCTAAGAAATGCACGATGTGATTTGTTTGGGCCATAGCCTTCTTAGAGCCCAAATATTGTTTGGTCTAGTAGAATATTTGGTCTTTTTAATTCACAGATTCCAATTTATACACATTTAAAAATCAAACAATCAGTAATTCTCTTATTAAATGATCAAATCCAGAACTCATATGATCAACATTCACAAAAACATACAAGACTTCACGTCTGCGGTAACATAGCTTGAACAAGCCTAATTACAGTTTATATCCAAGAAGTGTACGTGCAATCCAAAACATGGTGGCAAATATCAACCGAAACTATGGTTCACACCCTTGCTTGGCTCTTTGCTGTCAAAGTATATAGTCGTCCTTGGACCTTGGGAGCTACCACCAACAGCACGGTTGTCCTGGTTGTACTTCTGTGGTCAAAGTCCTCACCTGGAAAGGATTATACAACTCAGTCATATATTCACGACTCAAAACTCATGACATGACATGACACTAAGAGAGAACATCATAGAGACTCAACCAGATCCTAATATAAAGGCTATTCAGACCATAGCTAGTTTATTCCAGTATTTTTGGACATATGTGTGTTGCTGCTGTTTTCTGGAAACATGGAGTACAAGTATTTTTGGAAACATGGAAGAACATGATTTATTATCCTGGAGACTAGACAAGAGTTACTCCAGTGAAGAGGATGACTAAAATCGCTCAATGGTTGAGAATACACCAACAACTTCAAACTCTCCTAACGAAAGATTCGAGTGCTGGAAACCTAGAAGCGGGACAGATTATAGAGTTACCTGAGTGGACTAAGGGACTATTTACAACATGGGAATTTCAAAGGAATCAGTCCATTTCCTGCAGGAACATAAATTAAAGTTAGCATTCAAAACTTAGCACTAGAAGATCAGTCTCAAGCTTTTCAAACTTTGCATAATTAAGGGAACAACCCCAACAAGCATTAGACTTTTCTGAAGTTATGTCCGACTTGCAGAACAAAGTGACTTCTCAAAACAACAAGTTGTAATACCTGATTCTTGATAGACTTGGACATCTTGCGGAACTCCTTGCGCATCAGAGTCTTGTGCTGGAGCTTGGCAGGGGTGTTCTGCTTCTTGGTCTTGGTCATGGACAGGACAACTGCCTTGTCCTCTCCCGCTGATGGCTGGACCACCACGGTCTTGCCGTTCGCCAAGCCTGAAACCACATCAACCCCACAACAAGTTAGCTCCTTGCAGAGACACTTGCAAACAAAAGGGTTAAAAATACTGCAAAGAGCTACGGACTCGAGAACTTGTAGGAGTGGACATTGTAGAGGTTGTTGGGCTCCTTGCTGAACCGCACCTTGGCGTTGCTGTTACCGAACTGTTTTATCAAGAAGCAGTTGTTCTTCTTCACGAGCTCCCAGACCAGAGACCCTGGAACAGTAGTCATTTCCCTTGGCCTACATCACCAAAACAACAACCAAAAGTCAGATCCTACAGCTAGCAACAAGCAACAGGACACACTAATCCTACAGAATCAAGGAAACATTTGACTATTTGAGCAAAATTGTATGCTGAATGCACCTTAAGCTCTCTCGCCACAGATCCTCCTAGCCAGCTGAATGTCCTTGGGCATGATGGTCACGCGCTTAGCATGGATGGCGCACAGTTTGGTGTCCTCGAAGAGACCCACCAGGTAGGCCTCTGCAGCCTCCTGAAGGGCCAACACCGCATGGTTCTGGAAGCGGAGGTCAGTCTGCACAGACAGAACAGGGTGGTGCTTTTAGTTTACTTGATTCATCATACTATAAGAGTTGAGATAACAGGAGCATAACAATGTAGTGCTGTACAGTGAAGCTTGAGGAGCATAACAATGTAGTACTGTACTGTGAAGTTTGAAGAGCATAAAATATATGAGACAGTTTACTTGATCCAAAGTTTAAGGAGTATCTTATCTACTAGTAGTACTGTACTGTGAGACTTTCCTAAAGCAGAGTCTGTAAACAAACAGAGTGAGAACCATAAGAAGAACAGAGATGTTCTTCTATCAAACAGTGGTTTCTAGTTAGCCAATTCAGCACCTGAGCAGCAAGTATGGCACAACAATTTTTACACATTCCATTCCATACCTCTTGAGCACAAGTGCTCCCACAATACATAGGCAGAGTAACGGCATGAACCCAGTCCAGAAATGAATAGAATGTGCAACCAGAGTGTCTCAGAGTTACTGAAGCAGACAGCGAGTAACTGAAACAAGAGTTACTGAAGCTAGCTTACCAGGCTCTGCAAAAGTATGGTGGTGGAGAAGATACAGGCAAGTCGAGCGAGCCTGCAATCAATTACGCGAAACATCAATTCTGTGAGTGACAGAAAACAAATCAGTCGACTAGTTAACTGAAGCTGACAAACAATCGGATAATGGATGGACTTACACTGTGAGCACACATCAGCATCAGCATCCAGGCAGCAGCAGCAACACAAAGGACCAACACATACACACATACTTACAAGTCAGTCACCTTCCATGCATGTGGCCGGGAGGGGAGAGGCAGCTAGCTAGGAGTGAGGAGTCCCTCACCTTCCATGGCCGCTCGCTGACAGGATGCGCCGGCTGGAGAAGCCCCGTGACCAGGGACTGAAGGCAGGCAGCCATGGCCACGCGCTGCGTAGCACCAACAGAAGGTTCGTCAAGCAGCGCCAAATCAAATCCAGAGAGAGGGGGGGTCGAATCGGGGAGTTCCTACCTTGAGACGAAGGGGGTACCAATAGACTCCAGCTCCAGGTAGTCGATGACGGAGCACACGAACGCGTCGTCACCCGCGCCACCGCGTGTTTGATCCGTTCCGCCACGAACCCCAGCGGCTGTGATAGCACGTCCCCCACCCGCACCGTCACGAGGTCCCGCACGATGGCGTTGCCGAAGTAGTTGGCCGGCAGCTGCGGGCGCACGCGCTGCCGGATGTTGTCCCCTGCGGCGGGAGGGACGAGCGCGATGGCCCTACAGCGGAGGGCGCCGACTGAGGCCTCCGAGACGGGCGGAGGAAGAGCGGCGGGCGTCCTCTGGGAGGCGAGGAGGAGCGCGGGCGCGGGCGGCGGGGTCGGATCTGAATCAGGGAGGGGTGGGATCGGCGGGGTGGTGGCGGCGATGTGGGAGACGAGGGGAGAGGGAGCGCGTGAGGGAGAAGGAGCACTACGGTTCGTGGGGTGAGAGGGTGAGGGGTTTTCTTTTTTCTTTTTTTTGAGACAAAAGGGGTGAGGGGGTGAGGGAGAAAGGGCTGCCGTCGGATCCGAGAGCATCTGATGGTGTTTGAGCATGATCCGCGTGACATGTCCAAGGACCAATCAGAACCCAGTATACATTATGACCTTCTAAATTGGTCACAATCGACTAAAAATAAGGTGTTGAACCATATTTTTCCAAAAAAGGTGTTGAATCATAGAAACAATTTTATGATATGACAAATTCAAAAAGAAACATTCTCATTGCGTCACCAAATGTGACATAGTTTTTAGGAAAACTAACAAACTTGGAATTGGAATAAGAAAAATATCTTTTAAAAATTGTAACGAGAAATGAGTTTTTTTTGTGGGGGGGGGGGTCAATTTCTACTTTTTCACATGAAAAATTCAAAGAAATGATCTCATATTGTGCACAAGGGTGCATCTTGGAATTCCAAACAATGTTGCCAAAGGGAGTTTCCATTTTCTTTGCACGGAAAATTCATTTTCCATTTTTCGAGTGCCCGAAATGAGGTTTTTTTGTGAGGATCTACCATATATTTGTTGCAAAACTGTACCAAATCATTTTTATAAAATACTACGACATATTTAATGCACAATTGACAAAATGGTTGGGTGTCAAAAGTTTTGATCCACCTCTAGTGAAAAAGACGAATTCCCGCCGATTCAGCTGAAAGCAGGTCAAATTTGAACTGAAGCTGCCTCATAGTTTGCTATTTATTTTTTTCCAAAAATCATTTCTAGGTACATAAGTATCTATTTAATCATAGAAACACCAAAAAAATTCCAAGATTCAACCACTAGCTAGGAACGGTCAAGCCCGCCGTTTTGACCGCATTTTGAAACGGGCATAAAAAATTCAAAAAAAATCAAAAAATTGGGAAACCTTCGCATTGTGTCATTATATGTGACCAAGTTTCCAGGAAAAATAATAAACTTGTAATACGGTAATTATTTTAAAAAAAGTGTTCTCAGAAATGAGCTATGAAGTGTGAAGATTCATGGCTTTCAAGCCAAATGATCAATATTATGGCCACATTCATGGCATAGTTTGTTCAAATGATCTCATATCGTGCACAAGGGTGCATATTGGAATGGCAAACAATGTTGCCTAAGGAAGTTTTCATTTTCTTTGGACGAAAAAACCATTTTCCATTTTTCGAGTGCCTGAAATGAGTTTTTTTTGTGAAGGATCTACCATATATTTGTTACAAAATTGGACCTAATCAATTTTATAAAATACTAGGCCATATTTAATGCACAATTGACCAAATGGTTGGGTGTAAAAAGTTTTGATCCACCTCTGGTGAAAAAGACAAATTCCCGCCGATTCAGCTGGAAGCGGGTCAAATTTGAACTGAAGTTGCCTCATAGTTTGCTATTTATTTTTTCCAAAAATCATTTCTAAGTACATAAGTGTCTATTTATAAGATAAACACCAAAAAAATTCCAAGATTCAACCACTAGCTAGGAACGGTCAAGCCCGCCGTTTTGACCGCATTTCGAAACGGGCATAAAAAATAAAAAAAAATCGAAAAATTGGGAAACCTTCGCATTGTGTCATTATATGTGACCAAGTTTCCAGGAAAATTAATAAACTTGTAATACGGTAATTATTTTAAAAAAGTGTTCTAAAAAATGAGCTATCAAGTGTGAAGATTCATTGCTTTCAAGTCAAATGATCAATCTTATGGCCACATTCATGGCATAGTTTGTTCAAATGATCTCATATCGTGCACAAGGGTGCATATTGGAATGGCAAACAATGTTGCCTAAGGAAATTTTCATTTTCTTTGCATGAAAAAACCATTTTCCATTTTTCGAGTGCCTGAAATGAGTTTTTTTGTGTGAAGGACCTACCATATATTTGTTGCAAAATTGGACCTAATCAATTTTATAAAATACTAGGCCATATTTAATGCACAATTGACAAAATGGTTGGGTGTCAAAATTTTTGATCCACCTCTGGTGAAAAAGACAAATTCCCGTCGATTCAGTTGGAAGCGGGTCAAATTTGAACTGCAGCTGCCTCATAGTTTGCTCTTTATTTTTTCCAAAAATCATTTCTAGGTAAATATGTATCTATTTAATCAGAATTACATGGTTTGATGGCGGGACATCGAGGTTTGGACGGTGGCCGAGGGCCCCAACTCTAGAGCGCGTAAGCTCGCATGCCCGCCGCATGGTCACCGCATGACCGTGGCGTTGCCATGTGTTCTGGGCGGCCTAGGCATGTCTAGTGGGTTGGGCACTCCCCAGGTAGGTGCTAGGAAGAAAATCACAACATAACATTCTCACGAGGAGACCGATCGATGCTCAAACATGAATTAGCAGCCAAGTGTTTGATTAGCGGTACGGGAAATGTACATGGCTAATGGGCGTGAGTTTTGGCTGAGGATGATCAGTTACTAAGAAGACCGTCTTCACAAATTTTCAGCTCAAAAGAAGGAGCCTAGGTGGTACTTGCTTTGCAAACTACCACACTGGACATAACTACAAATGTGGAAGCTCGGCTCAAAATAATGAATGGATTGAGCTGGCATTTGGTGGAGGATGGTTATTTTGGCATAGGAAAGCACTATAGAAAATGGATACTATTTGGACATGCCAAAGTGGTACTTCCTTCACAAACTGCTGCTATGAACAGAATAGGAAAATGAATATTGTTGAGTTATTTTTGAACTAGTAAAGGAAGGTTTTTGACATATGTGATGAAGATATGATCCAAACAATTTATGAGATTTTTTTAGGAATTTTTGGAATGACAGAAATATAGGTTGCTTCACAACCTAGGGCAAAAACTGCCACATGGACATGACACATAGGCAAAACTGATGAGGTGGCGCCTAGTCATCACAACCAACCACAATCTACAAGGCTATGACCATCTATTTTGGTCGTTAACAACTAGAAATAAGGCAGCTGCCAGCCCTGTTTGCTTTGTGACCATTTGGTGTAAGGAAATTACGACCTTTCTGACCAAAATGGTCGCAATGGTTTAGGGTTTGGAGCCCCCCGAACAGCTTTTGACCAATTGGTCTCAAATGGTCATAGATCTATGACCAATTCTTCCAGGTTCACTGACAAAAGGTCACTAGTTGACATATTTCTTGTAGTGAGTGTCCGCTCTTTAAATTTTGTTCAGGTTAAAAAAATCAGTTTTTCAAAAAATTCTTTCACTTTCAATTTTTTGGTTATTCAAAAAAGTTTACTGTTTTCAAAATTTGTTTGTGTTTTTCAAAAAAGATCATAATCCCAAAAGTTCCTAAAAATGTTTGGATTTCAAAATATTGTTGACAATTTTCAAGAAAATGTTTCGTAAAATTTCCGAGGTGTGTCCATATCTCGATGGTGCGATGTGTTAAATAGAGTCGCTCTTCTCTCTCATCTTAGATAGCTTTTAGGGGGAGTGGCAAGCAACACGAGAATTGCACTATATTTTTTGTATCTCATATTTCATATGCTTTTACGACCAAAGTTTGTAAATTCCATGACTTTTGATGATTTTTTTTCAAAATTCAACTTTAAAGAGTGTAAAGTAAAAAACATGAGAAGAAGCAGTTGTTGACCGTGGCCTACCCCCTCTCTCGGTGCCGGTCAACTTTCTAGACCGGCACCCAGAGAGAAGTTTAAAGAGTGTAAAGTAATAAACATGAGAAGAAGGAGTTGTTGACCGTGGCCTACCCCCTTTCTCGGTGCCGGTCAACTTCCTAGACCACCGGGGCCACCGGATAGCCCATGCATATACATGCGATGGCATCCTTCGAGAGCACAAGAAGTTTCGAGGCCAACGGAGAACCAGGCCCCACACTTCCTGCACAAACCGGACACATTCCCTCTTGATACCCATAGACTATCTCGAAGAACGGGCCTAGACTTGGTCTGTCATCTCGCAATGGCATGCACTAACACAGAGAAGCAGTTATTCACCGTGGACTACACCCTCTCGGTGCCGAATAATGCCCTAGACCGCCGGGGCCACCGGATGGGTGCTCGATATAGAGACCGCCCGGGGGGGGGGGGGAGGGCACCCCTACATGCATGTGGCCCATGCATATGCATGTAGGGGTGGTCTTCTATTTGAATAAGCAACACACTTCCTTGACATGACACGTGTCTCACAAACCACACACACGGGCGGGAACGTCGAGGACAGGCTGCGTTCGTCCCCGAGACAGAGTCTTCGGTGGGCGATCCCGTGACAGAATGGGCCTAGACTTGGTCTGTCATCTCGCGATGACATGCACTAACACGAAGAAGCAGTTATTCCCCGTGGTCTACCCCCTCTAGGTGTCGAATAACGCCCTAGACCATCGTGGACACAGGAGGGGTGCCGGTCTCTAGAACCGGACGAGGCCCATCCGAAGAAGAAAACACAAGACGGTAATTATGATGTGCTAAGGTTGTTTGCCAAGCATGGAAGAAAATAACAAAAAAAGTATAATACATATTATTGAGAATGCACAAGAAGGAAAGAGATCTAGATTAGATGCTTTACCGGGAGCCCCTCTCGGAAAAGGTGGCCATTACCGAGAGCCGAGAATCGACCCTCAGTAACCACTGCTATAATTTTTTCCCCATCTCTTTTTGATTTTGTTTTGCACTATCTTTTTTGTACGTCATATTTCATATTGCTTTTACGACCAAAGTTTGTAAATTCCATGACTTTTGATGAATTTTTTCAAAACTCAACTTTAAAGAGTGTAAAGTAAAAAAACATGAGAAGAAGCAGTTGTTGACCGTGGCCTACCCCCTCTCTCGGTGCCGGTCAACTTTCTAGACCGGCACTGAGAGAGAACTTTAAAGAGTGTAAAGTAATAAACATGAGAAGAAGCAGTTGTTGACCGTGGCCTACCCCCTCTCTCGGTGCCAGTCAACTTCCTAGACCGTCAGGGCCACCGGATAGCTTATGCATATACATGCGATGGCCTCCTTTGAGAGCACAAGAAGTTATGAGGCCAACGGAGCAACAAGACCCGCACTTCCTGCACAAACTGGACACATTCCCTCTCGATACCCATAGACTATCTCGAAGAACGAGCCTAGACTTGGTCTGTCATCTCGCGTTGACATGCACTAACACGGAGAAGTAGTTATTCACCATGGACTAGACCCTCTCGATGATGAATAATGCCCTAGACCGCCGGGGCCACCGGATGGGTGCTCAATATAGGGACCGCCCGAGGGGGGGGGGAGGGCACCCCTACATGCGTGTGGCCCATGCATATGCATGCAGGGGCGCTGTGCTATTTGAATAAGAAACGCGCGTCCTTGAAGTGACACGTGCCTCACAAACCACACACGTGGGCGGGAATGTCGAGGACCGGCTGCGTCCGTCCCCGAGACAGAATCTTCAGTGGGTGATCTCGTGACAGAATGATCCTAGACTTGGTCTGTCATCTCGCGATGACATGCACTAACACGGAGAAGCAGTTATTCTCCGTGGACTACACCCTCTCGGTGTCGAATAACGCCCTAGACCGCCGGGGCCACCAGATGGGTGCTTGATATGGAGACCGTCTGAGGGGGGGGGCACCCCTACATGCGTGTGGCCCATGCATATGCATGCAGGGGTGGTGTGCTATTTTAATAAGCAACGCACGTCCTTGACGTGACACGTGCCTCACAAACCACACACACGGGCGGGAACGTCGAGGACCGGCTGCGTTCGTCCCCGAGACATAGTCTTCAGTGGGCGATCCTGTGACAGAACGGTCCTATACTTGGTCTGTCATCTCGCGATGACATGCACTAACACGAAGAAGCAGATATTCCCCGTGGCCTACACCCTCTAGGTGTCGAACAACTCCCTAGACCGCCGGGTCCACCGGAGGGGTGCCGGTCTCTAGAACCGGACGAGGCCCATCCGAAGAAGAAAACACAAGACGGTAATTATGATGTGCTAAGGTTGTTTACCAAGGATGGAAGAAAACAAAAAAAAATATATAAATCATATTATCAAGAATGCACAAGAAGGAAAGTGATCTATGTTAGATGCTTTACCGGGAGCTCCTCTCGGAAAAGGTGGACATTACCGAGAGCCGAGAATCAACCCTCGGTAACCACTGCTCTAATTTTTTTCCCTTCTCATTTTTTTGTTTTGCACTATCTTTTTTGTATCTCATATATCATATGCTTTTACGACCAAAGTTTGTAAATTCCATGACTTCCAATGAATTTTTTCAAAACTCAACTTTAAAGAGTGTAAAGTAAAAAAACATGAGAAGAAGCAGTTGTTGACCGTGGCCTACCCCCTCTCTCGGTGCCGGTCAACTTTCTAGACCGGCACCGAGAGAGAACTTTAAAGAGTGTAAAGTAATAAACATGAGAAGAAGCAGTTGTTGACCGTGGCCTACCCCCTCTCTCGGTGCCAGTCAACTTCCTAGACCGTCAGGGCCACCGGATAGCTTATGCATATACATGCGATGGCCTCCTTTGAGAGCACAAGAAGTTATGAGGCCAACGGAGCAACAAGACCCGCACTTCCTGCACAAACTGGACACATTCCCTCTCGATACCCATAGACTATCTCGAAGAACGAGCCTAGACTTGGTCTGTCATCTCGCGTTGACATGCACTAACACGGAGAAGTAGTTATTCACCATGGACTAGACCCTCTCGATGATGAATAATGCCCTAGACCGCCGGGGCCACCGGATGGGTGCTCAATATAGGGACCGCCCGAGGGGGGGGGGAGGGCACCCCTACATGTGTGTGGCCCATGCATATGCATGCAGGGGTGGTGTGCTATTTGAATAAGCAATGCACGTCCTTGACGTGACATGTGCCTCACAAACCACACACACGGGCGGGAACGTCGAGGACTGGCTGCGTCCGTCCCCGAGATAGAGTCTTTGGTGGGCGATCCCGTGACAGAACGGGCCTAGACTTGGTCTGTCATCTCGCGATGACATGCACTAACACGAAGAAGCAGTTATTCCCTGTGGACTACCCACTCTAGGTGTTGAACAATGCCCTATACCGTCGGGGCCACCGGAGGGGTGCCGGTCTCTAGAACCGGACGAGGCCCATCCGAAGAAGAAAACACAAGACGGTAATTATGATGTGCTAAGGTTGTTTGCCAAGCATGGAAGAAAACAACAAAAAAAGTATAATACATATTATCGAGAATGCACAATAAGGAAATAGATCTAGGTTAGATGCTTTACCGGGAGCCCCTCTCGGAAAAGGTGGCCATCACCGAGAGCCGAGAATCGACCCTCGGTAACCACTACTCTAAATTTTTTCCCTTCTCTTTTTGTTTTTGTTTTGCACTAACTTTTTTGTATCTCATATTTCATATGGTTTTACAAACAAAGTTTTTAAATTCCATGACTTTTGATGAATTTTTTCAAAACTCAGCTTTAAAGAGTGTAAAGTAAAAAAACATGAGAAGAAGCAGTTTTCAACCATGGCCTACCCCCTCTTTCGGTGCCGATCAACTTTCTAGACCAGCACCAAGAGAGAACTTTAAAGAGTGTAAAGTAATAAACATGAGAAGAAGCAATTGTTGACCGTGGCCTACCCCCTCTCTCAGTGCCGGTCAACTTCCTAGACCGTCGGGGCGACCGGATAGCCCATTCATATACATGCGATGACCTCCTTTGAGAGCAAAAGAAGTTTCGAGGCCAACGGAGCAACATGACCCGCATTTCCTGCACAAACCGGACACATTCTATATTGATACCCATAGACTATCTCGAAGAATGGGCCTAGACTTGGTCTGTCATCTTGCGATGACATGCACTAACACGGAGAAGCAATTATTCATCATGGACTACACCCTCTTAGTGCCAAATAATGCCCTAGACCGCCGAGGCCACCGGATGGGTGCTCGATATAGCACTACAAAAAAATACACTTCCGTGATGATACGTGTTTGTCAGAGTAGGTCGCGTTTTTTGTCATGCATGTACATCCATGACGAATTTATGACAGAATCAAGATAGTCATACCTGTGCTGTCGTAGAAGTGTTCCATGACATTACCAAAATTATCATCACGGAAGTGTCCACTTCCATGACGATAAATCGCGCGTCACATATGTGCTTTCGTTAAGGGTGACCGACACATGGCATCCACCGTAACGGAACGCTGTTAAGCTATTGGGTCGGGTTTTGGATCTGATAAGCCGTTAACAGCCCCAACCAATGGGGATTTTCCACGTGTAAAATCATCATTGGCTGGAGGAAACACGTGTCAGCTCATCGTTGGGACAGATGTCATCCACTCATTGGACAGAAGGCGCCTATGATACGTCGACACGTGGCACGACCCAACAGTGGCCCATTCCTGTGAAAAGGCCGGGCCATTTGACTTGGTGAAAAAGTGGCGGGCCGGCCCATGGAAAGCCTGTTAACGGCATGTTCGCGTATAGCCCAATTGCAGCCCGCTAACCCAAGGCCCGTTACGCCCTATTCGAATTAGGCCCAATAGCGTCATCTGGGCCATCCAATATGATTCCAGCCCGTTTTCACTTCTGGCCCATGTATGGCCCATGACGTCTTTCGGCCCATATGAGGCCCTTTGTAACTATTGCCCCATTAACGGCCCGTGTTGAAACTGGCCCGTAATGAACAGTGTATCACTTTACACCCATAAATGGCCCATGGTGAAACCAGCCCGTAATGAACAGTGTATCACTTTATACCCATTAACGGCCCATTATTCCATTGGGCTGTTTCCAGCCCAAGTTATCTTTCGGCCTTCTGAGGGCCCATTTATTCTTGGGCTCATTTGCAGCATTCGGTTACTTTCGGCCCCTTACTGTCATTTTCTGCTTGTGGGCCAAATTCAGCCCGTCGTTATAGTCGGCCGTTTGTGGACCGTTAATCTGTTGGGCCATTTTCATAGCATCACCAAATACGGACTATTAACGACCCATTATGGTCAGCCCATAAAACATACGATTTCCATTAAAGGCCCGTCTACGGCCCATTAAAGGCCCGTACAATACCCATAAATGAGTCGGCCCTTACAAAGCCCATGGATCCTACGAGACGTAGAAGGCCCATGGATCCTATGAGACGTAGAAGGCCCATGGATCCGATGGCCCATTGAAGGCCCATGGAGCCGATGGCCCATTGAAGGCCCATGGGTCCGACGGCCCATTGAAGGCACATGGTTACGACGGCCGATTGAAGGCCCATGGATCCGACGGCCCGTACACGACCCATGGATCGTACGGCCCATGAAGGGACATGGTCGGGCGAGTTGGCCCCCGTTTGAACAATATAGCATATTCAAAGAATTGTCCTACTCAATACTATCACCTCTAAAAAGCATACACTACACAACAAAGAGATCAAGGCATAGAAAGGTAGAATAATCCTACACTATACAATAAAGAAATTACAGCCAATTATACCCACTGGGCATTATGGTTCAGCACAGGTGTTAATAAAGCATACACAAACAACAAATTACATACACTGGGCAAATACAGCTCATACATCATGGATGCGCATCAACTCAACTCCATTTGAACTATAATCGATTGGCCGGATTCAGGTAGCACAAATTTCAGTCTACAAAATCTCCAATTCCTTCATGGTTACCTCAGTGTCTTTGTCGGTGTCAAAACCGACGGATCTCGGGTAGGGGGTCCCGAACTGTGCGTCTAGGCGGATGGTAACAGGAGACAGGGGACACGATGTTTTTACCCAGGTTCGGGCCCTCTCGATGGAGGTAAAACCCTACTCCTGCTTGATTAATATTGATGATATGGGTAGTATAAGAGTAGATCTACCACGAGATCAGAGAGGCTAAACCCTAGAAGCTAGCCTATGGTATGATTGTTGTTCGTCCTACGGACTAAAACCCTCCGGTTTATATAGACACCGGAGAGGGCTAGGGTTACACAGAGTCGGTTACAATGGGAGGAGATCTACATATCCGTATCGCCAAGCTTGCCTTCCACGCCAAGGAAAGTCCCATCCGGACACGGGACGAAGTCTTCAATCTTGTATCTTCATAGTCCGGGAGTCCGGCCAAAGGTCATAGTCCGGTCATCTGGACACCCCCTAATCCAGGACTCCCTCAGTAGCCCATGAACCAGGCTTCAATGACGATGAGTCCGGCGCGCAAATTGCCTTCGGCATTGCAAGGCGGGTTCCTTCTCCGAATACTTCATAGAAGATGTTGAACACAAGGATAGTGTCCGGCTCTGCAAAATAAGTTCCACATACCACCGTTGAGAGAATAATATTTATACAAATCTAATCTGCTGACGTATTCCGTAGCGTGACATCATGCCACGGCCAAGCCTTTATTCGAATCATTTTACGTCCCACCTCAGCGCGTCTAGCGAGGCGGTTTCCTTGGCACGTCTTGTCAAAGCAGAGATTGTGTCCCCTTATTCCGGGATTCTCATCAATACGGGCGTGGGTAACCCAACCGCGCCATTAATCACGGCGCTTGGGAGATAAGCGAGTTTTACTAGGCTGGTGGGGGTACATAGTTTCGTTCGCCCATATAAGGGGATAAGGATCCACTCTTTCCATCTACGCCTTCTTCCTCCTTTGCTTATCCATCTCCGCGCACTCGAGCTATAGTGCCCAAGTCCGCACTTCCCACCTCAACCTTCTCCAGCCATGTCCGGAGCAGGAGGCAGGTGGATGGCCTCCTCCATCACGGAGAGGCACATCAAAAAGTTGAGGAAGGCCGGATACTTGTCAAATGACATTGCGCACCGGCTCCCAGATGAGGGGCAGCTCATCCCCACCCCCAAGCCCCATGAGAGGGTGGTGTTCCTCCCCCATTTCCTCCATGGACTGGGCTTCCCACTTCACCCATTTGTCCGGGGGCTCATGTTCTACTACAGCCTGGATTTCCATGATTTGGCCCCAAACTTCATCCTCAACATCTCGGCGTTTATCGTCATGTGCGAGGTCTTCCTCCGCATCAAGCCCCACTTCGGCTTATGGCTGAAGATCTTCAATGTCAAGCCGAATGTAGTGGGCGGCCAGCAGGCGGAGTGCGGAGGCACCATGGTGGGCAAGATGGCCAACATCACATGGCTCGAGGGTTCCTTTGTGGAAACCATCAAAGGGTGGCAATCGGGGTGGTTCTACATCACCGAGCCGCACGACCCTGAATGGGCAGCGGCCCCCGAATTCCAATCTGGCATGCCCAGACGGCTCACCTCAAGGAAAGAGCCGGGCATATCATGGGGTAATTCGGCAGAGTTGATCGGACTCCAAACCTGCGTTAAAGACCTGATTGACAGGAAGGTTAAACTTGTCACCGTAGTCCAGGTCATGCTCTTCTGCCGGATCCTCCCGTGTCAACGAAGGGCTTTTAATTTGTGGGAATTCGACCCAGCCCAGCACCAAACTCTGTCCAGGCTCTTCGACACAACGCACGAAGATGCCTGGAAGGTGCTTTTCAAGAGCTCCGAGGTTCACCCTCCCACTACCGAGGATCGCGGGTTCTGCGCAAAGTGCCAAGCCAGCGCGGTAAGCTTAGTTTACCCATTACAGGGTACTTGTTTTTCATAGTTTGACTCTATGCGGGATCTAAGCTCCCATTCCTTTAACAGGACTGGCAGAAGAAGTCCGGACAGATCGACTGTCCGGCCCCTTTGCCCGAAGGCCCAACAGATGCCCGCTTGGCAAAGCTACTGGTCCCGACACCTCACGTGGTGCCGGAGAAGAAGGCCAAGAAGAAGGCCACGGGAACTTGAAGGAGCTCCCGGCGCCTGGTGGTGTCGAACTCATTGCCCGACGACCCCGAAGCGCCCTCCTCCTCCGAAGACGAGGAGGAGGAAGAAGAAGCCTCTCCCCCTCCAACGGGGGGAGAAAAGAAAAGGAAGGCCGCCCCAACTGGGGAGGCCGGAGTGTCCAAGAAGGGGAAGACCCTTCTTCCGGACTACGCCACCGACGTCGAAGACGGCGGAGACGAGTGGGCATCCAGGGCCAAGCCCCTGGCAACATCGTAAGTATCCGGATACCAGAATAACTCATGGCGTTCCTTTAGTGCACAATATCTTCTAATGCCGAACATAATCATGTAGTCCGCCCAAGGCCCAGCTCGACGCTTCGTCGAGCGGCTCCCTGGATTCGTCGGATGTGAATAGTCTTTAACTTCCGACTGCTACCTCCCCTCGCCCCATGGACGATGTTGAGGTGGAGTCCCAGAAGGGGCCAGGCCAGGAGGAGGTAGCCCCGGAGGCGCTGCAAGGTGACCTTCCGGACTCCAGGCGCAAAGAGGATAAAACCCCAGAGGGATCTAAGTCCGGCCCTGGGCCAGACGCCGCACCGGAACCTTCAGTGGTTCCGGAGTCCGACAGGCGGCCCCTTCGTAAGAAGGGCAAGCCTACGACGCCGGTGACCTCCGTCCAACCGGAGGCACCGGATAATTTGCTGGAGGTGCTTAACGGCGCCTCCATCGACGAGGAGCACCACACTATTATGACTGCGGTGATCCTGAAGGTTCAGTCCGCCAAGAGCGGGCTGATAGAAGCCTGTGCCAGCCTTCTAACAGGCTTTGATGTATGTATTTAAGACATGTAGAAATATTACAGCATAGACAGTAGCCCCTGATGCTCAGTTCGGTGTTCGGAAAGAAAAGCCGGACTGAGGATCTGAAAAGATATACACAGGAGTCTAACATAAATATGTCAATATGGGAATGCAGGTTGTGCTGCTGACCTCTGCTGCACTGACTGTGGAGGTCGATGCATTGAAGCGGAGCCTCGAGCGGTCTGAGAACGAGCTCGGCCTTGCCAAGAAGTAGCTCGAGGACAAGGAAGGTAAGTAGTACCTTATTTAAGTATGTAAAAATACCTGGTTGCAAATAATGACAGGACCAACGTGAATGTTACAGGGGCCATAACCGAGGTGGCGACCCTGAAGGAAGCGCTGTCCAAGGCCGAAGACAATGCGGCCGCGGAGCGCACCGAGCA
Source organism: Triticum dicoccoides (assembly GCF_002162155.2). NCBI lineage: Eukaryota > Viridiplantae > Streptophyta > Magnoliopsida > Poales > Poaceae > Triticum > Triticum dicoccoides. The sequence continues at coordinate 703,919,501 of NC_041385.1, read as the reverse complement.
AGAAAAGCAGGAGGCGCGGGCAGAGGAAGTGCGGCAAGAGCTCCATGCTCTTGTGAAGAAACATGAGAGATTGGAGCTTGAGTCAAAGACTCGAGAGTCCGAGCTTGCCTCGGCCCTTGAGAGCGCCAAATCCGCCAAGGCCGAAGCCCAAAAAGCCCTCCAGGAAATTGAGGCGATGAAGAAGATAGCGGCGGGTAAGGCATTCTTTATGCAAAGCAAGCACGTGAAAGTGAATTACTTGTTACTTACCCGAGTCCGGAGCTCTCCAGGAGCATTCGCAGATCTGCCCCACAGTGTGTCCGCCGCCGCCGCATTCTACCGAGCCGAAGAAGGGAGTTCGACGGAGAAAGTGTTCTGGTCCCAGTATGCTGAGGCTGGACACCCGGTGCCCTTGAGCGACCAGCTGAAGCAGCTGGTTGAGCTCCATAAGTTAGACGAACAGCCCATGAAGGGCCTTATAGGCCGACTGTGGCCTGGGGAGGTCCTGCCTGGGAGCTACTTTGGACTGGTGAGGCGGCTAGTGGATGCCTGTCCACGGCTTGAAGTCATCAAGTGCTCCGTATGCATCGTAGGCGCCCGTAGGGCCCTTGCCCGTGCTAAAGTGCACTGGGGCAAGCTGGATGCTGAGAAGCTGGTGACAGATGGGCCACCGGAGGGGAAGGAGCATCGCAGGTCCGTAATGTATTATGAGGGCATCCTGAAGGGTGCCCGCCTTGTGGCAAATGAATGTACCAGGGATGTAATTTTAGAGTAAACTCGCTCGTGTTTATCCTGTGCGCTGAAAACTTGTTCATATGCGCTAAGCAATGCTTGTTGAATTTAAAATATTACCTTATGTGCGGCCATTTATTGAATCTGAGAGATGCAAGTCGTCGGCTTCTACCCCCATGCCACGAGTGATGGGGTGTTCGGGATAAACCTGAGTGCTCTTGTTCCCATTCTTGGGTCGTTCGAGGGAGGCGCTCAGCACAACGAACAAGGCAATCACACTATAATGCTTTATCACTCTCACTTAGCCATAGAATTCTATAATTTTAAATTTCGGCGAAGCCCCTAGTATTCGGAAGACCGAGTTCGGGGCGCTATCCAGGCCTATGCCAGACAAAGCCAGCTCCTCGCTCTAAGCGGCATAAATCTTTATGGACTTTAAAACCTCTCGAATAGCGACCGGCTCTTGCCCTATCATGATGGTCAGTTTTAGCTTTCTCTACTGAGTTGCTCAACCCAGCTCAACTGGGGCACAATCGTAGTAGTTCTCCCAGTGCTACCTTAGCCGATATAATGGAACGTAAGGTACCAAAACATGGGAGCCGAGCAAACCCAACTATTGACCCAAGACATGATTCGGAGACGATGCATATAATGCTATAAGTTCGGGGTGCCGCACTCGTGAGAGTGTTTGGTCTTCTCACACCATATTCTGGGGTACTTAAGCCCTTGGTGTATTGGCCGTTATAACTGAACATACTTACAAAAAAAGAGAAAAAAATGAATGCAAGAATAGACAAGAGCTATGTATTGTTTATTAAAGGGCTACTGTGAAAGCAGAACGATACAAATAGTGCGATAAGAAAGAGATGAGATTATTTGACATGTCCCCCTCCAGGGGCAAGCTGCGGGACTTTATGTAAGACAGGTATTTAGCTCGTTAAAGAGACCACCTGAACATTCGACGCAGCTTGCTGCCTCCCTGGCTGTTGCATCGTGTGTTTGGCGATTGTACTGCCGGTCAGGCCTTCCGGAGAATGGAGTCCTGAAAGTAAGAAAAAATAAATGACAAAATCGGGAGCCCCTAGTGCGGTTGAGACGCATTTTGGGCGTGCCGTGGTTGTGCCCCTCCCCTTATGCCCATGGTATTTTCAGAGCGTAATTATGTACGCGTAGCACTGGTTTTGCAATTTCGCGAGGGCTGGGGTTGGGGCCGTACTGGTACGCTTGCACGGAACGTGCCAGGCGGTCTTGTTGTAGGTTACTCCCGGCGCGCTTGACGGTGTCCGGACGTGTAATAGTCGGATTGGAGAATTGCCTTGAGAGGCTACTTTCTACTTCCGCCACGAGGGCCGCCGTATGCTCCTCTGTTCGGAGAGAGTGTTCGGTGTTTCCATTGACCGTAATGACTCCTTGAGGGCCTGGCATCTTGAGCTTGAGGTATGCATAGTGCGGCACCGCATTGAACTTTGCAAATGCGGTTCGTCCGAGCAAGGCGTGATAGCCATTGCGGAACGGGACTATGTCGAAGATTAACTCCTCGCTTCAGAAATTATCCAGGGATCCGAAGACCACTTCTAGTGTAACTGAGCCTGTATAGTTGGCCTCTAAACCTGGTATGATGCCTTTAAAGGTCATCTTTGTGGGTTTAATCCTTGAGGGATCTATGCCCATTTTTCGCACTGTATCCTCATAAAGCAGGTTCAGGCTACTGCCGCCATCCATAAGGACTCTAGTGAGGTGAAATCCGTCAATGATTAGGTCTAGAACCAATGCGGCGAATCCGCCGTGGCGGATGCTAGTGGGGTGGTCCCTTCGATCGAAGGTGATCGGGCAGGAGGACCATGGGTTGAACTTTGGGGCGACTGGCTCCAACACATATACGTCCCTCAGTGCACGCTTCCGTTCCCTTTTAGGGATGTGGGTTGCTTATATCATGTTCACCGTCCGCACTTGTGGGGGAAAGCACTTCTGTCCCCTATTGTTTGGCGGCCGGGGCTCCTCCTCGTCATCGCTATGCATCCCCTTGTCTCCGTTTTTGGCGCTTAACTTGCTTGCCTGCTTGAACACCCAACAGTCCCTGTTGGTGTGATTGGCTGGTTTTTCGGGGGTGTCGTGTATCTGGCACAAGCGATCGAGTATTCGGTCCAAATTGGACGGGCCCGGAGTACTTCTTTTGAATGGCTTTTTCCGCTCACCAGGTTTAGAGCCTCGGAATCCGGTGTTAACTACCGTATCCTCCGCATTGTTGCCATTAATGCGGCGCTTGTGTTTGTTGCGATGCGACCTACCATTGTTTTCCTTGGTATCCGAATTACCAGGGCTCTTGGTCATGTTATTACTACGAGCTAGCCAGCTGTCTTCTCCCGCGCAAAAGCGGGTCATGAGTGTTGTGAGGGCTGCCATGGATTTCGGCTTTTCCTGTCCTAGGTGCCGGGCAAGCCATTCATCACAGATGTTATGTTTAAAGGCTGCGAGGGCCTCTGCATCCGGACAGTCGACTATTTGATTTTTCTTGGTTAAGAACCGTGTCCAGAATTGTCTGGCCGATTCCTCTGGCTACTGAATGATGTGGCTTAGGTCATTCGCGTCTGGTGGTCGCACATAGGTGCCCTGGAAGTTGTCAAGGAATGCGGCTTCCAGGTCCTCCCAGCAACCAATTGACTCTGTTGGCAAGCAGTTAAGCCAATGCCGAGATGGTCCTTTAAGCTTGAGTGGGAGGTATTTGATAGCGTGTAGATCATCACCGCGGGCCATGTGGATATGAAGGAGATAATCCTCGATCCATACCGCAGGATCTGTTGTGCCATCGTATGATTTGATGTTTACGGGTTTAAAACCATCGGGTATTTGATGATCCATTACTTCATCTGTGAAGCATAGTGGGTGTGCGGCGCCTCTGTACTGGGCTATATCATGACATAGCTCAAATGAGCTTTGTCTGCTGTGTTCGTCTTGGCCGTATTTGCCATGTCCGGCATGACGGTTATCACCACATGTCGTGGGGCTCCCACAGATCCATAGATCGATCTTGTTTGCCTTGCCTTGTCCTCCAGTATGTGTTGCAGGTCCGGCGTGTTTCCCCGTGCCTTAGTATGGCGGCGCCGGGGTGCGGCTTGAATCGATGGCCGAGAGGCCTCTCTGTCGCGACCACGAGGTGGCCGGTCGGCCGCGTCGTGCGCTGGTGATGTAGGCTTAGGTGCTTCCTCCTCTAATCGGGGTAGCAGCCTGCGCTTTGGGTAGCTCTTGGAGGGGCGTTCGAGTTCATACTCTTCGGCCGCAAGGACTTTAGTCCATCGGTCGGCTAGCAAGTCTTGGTCAGCTCTAATCTACTGCTGTTTTTTCTTGAGGCTGCTTGCCGTGGCCATAAGCCTGTGTTTGAAACGCTCTTGTTCGACAGGATCCTTAGGCACGACAGGATCCTTAGGCACGACAGGATCCTTAGGCTTGCCTCGTCTTCGGAGGGAGGCATGTAATTATCATCCTCGACCTCCCTGTCTGCCGCTCTCTCATGAGGGCTGGCTTCTCCATCCTCCTGTGCTGAATCCTACTGGAGGGGGTTGTCTTCGGCACTATCCGGGGTGTTATTATCTCCCGTGCCGGAATCACCGTTTTTGCTTTGGCGGGATTTAGAGCGGCGTCGCTGACGCCGGCGCTTAGGCTGCTTCTTGGAGGGGTCGTCCTCCGTTGTTCCATCGCCATTCCCCTCTTTTGGGGTGTCCACCATGTATATGTCATATGACGAGGTGGCCTTCCAGTGCCCTAGAGGCGCTGGGTCTTGGTCGTCTCCTGCATCGTCCTCCATACCGTCGATGTCTTCGGAGTCGAAATCGAGCATGTCGGTTAGATCATAGACAGTGGCTATTAAGTGGGCGGTGGGTGGCTTTGAATTTCTTCGTCGTCCGCATCCCATCCTTGCTGACCATAGTCCGGCCAGGGCTCTCCTGATAAGGAGAGAGACTTTAGTGAATTCATAATGTCGCCGAAGGGCGAATGCTGAAAGATGTCCGCGGCGGCAAACTCCATGATCGGCGCCCAATCAGATTTGATCGGCAGGGGCGTGGAAGGTTCGGAGTCCGGAGAGGAGTTCGACACCTTGGTGTCGCGAGTTTCGCAAAGAACAAGACTGGTGTTCGGCTTGATCGCCATAGAGGTTGCAGCCCTCGAGGCGGTGTCTAGCCATCCGTCCTCGATTGGCACAGTCGGCTCCGAACTAAGGGTCGGAGCGGACACCGGGGCGGCCTCCTGGGCACTGTTCGGCGGCAGAGCTAGATCATGCTCATCGCGACAGTGCAACGCGCCCGGCCGTGGCTCGAATCCATCGAAGATCAAGTCTCCGCGGATGTCGGCCGTGTAGTTCAAGCTTCCAAATGTGACCTAATGGCCAGGGGCGTATCTTTCGATCTGCTCCAGATGGCCAAGCGAATTGGCCCGCAGTGCAAAGCCGCCGAATACGAAGATCTGTCCGGGGAGAAAAGTCTCACCCTGGACCGCGTCGTTGTTGATGATCGGAGGAGCCATCGGGCCTAAAGATGACGACACAGAGGAACTGTCAATGAAAGCACCAATGTCGGTGTCAAAACTGGCGATCTCGGGTAGGGGGTCCCGAACTGTGCGTCTAGAGGGATGGTAACAGGAGACAGGGGACACAATGTTTTTACCCAGGTTCGGGCCCTCTCGATGGAGGTAAAATCCTACTCCTGCTTGATTAATATTGGTGATATGGGTAGTACAAGAGTAGATCTACCACGAGATCAGAGAGGCTAAACCCTAGAAGCTAGCCTATGGTATGATTGTCGTTCGTCCTACGGACTAAAACCCTCCGGTTTATATAGACACCGGAGAGGGCTAGGGTTACACAGAGTCGGTTACAATGGGAGGAGATCTACATATCCGTATCGCCAAGCTTGCCTTCCACGCCAAGGAAAGTCCCATCCGGACACGGGACGAAGTCTTCAATCTTGTATCTTCATAGTCCAGGAATCCGGCCAAAGGTCATAGTCCGGTCATCCGGACACCCCCTAATCCAGGACTCCCTCAGTCTTGTTTCATTTTTTTGACTCCTGCATCTAATACCTGCATGTCCAGTCTCAACTTGTTGATTAAATGTTGACAATCATGTACACATTGTGTTGCCACCTCTAGTTGATGCTCGAGAACATCAGCACATTCCAATTCCAATCCATAATCATTCGGTAACGGCCATGCCGCACTGCTCGCAGTTCTTTGTGTTGATGTCACTTCATCCTGAAATGTTTCTGTAAGTACACATGACTAGGGCAAAAATATAGTTACAACAGTGAAGCGAGCAAGACACTATTTTGTACTACATGGCAAAACAGGACTAACAATAATATTACACATCATGAAGCATAAGCAGGTGATATTTTAAAAATTATAAGAAAGATAGTCTGTGCAGCCGGCATACAGAAATCCCTCTTAGTTCACCAGAGGAGCATGATGTTGGGGCCCAATTGAAAACACAGACAAGTTACAAATTTAGACAACACATTGCGTATAAGCAAGTAGTTAGCCATTCTATATCTCAATTAAAGTCTTAGGGAGCATAATGAACAGCAGAGGGTTTCATACAAACATACTACAGCAGGCAAAACTATGCAATCATTAGCGTAGTATAAACTAGATTGTGAGCCTCATGCAATAATAGTTGGTTAATAGTCTTCAAAGCTTCAGGCACACTTCGACAGAGTAACTAAATGGTAAGGCCTTTAATTATGTCAACTAATAGGTATACAAGTACCGAACATTAGGCATCATTATTTGGGCATCTCATTAACTGAGGACAAATAAAGCAATTGAAAAGAGCAAATTAACTATGCCTGAAACAAACAATGAATTGCACTGTTGAGTTGCATACAGTGACTTACCTTAGCAGGTTGAAGAGGCTCAGTGCAGCTCCTACTTCTCTTGCGAGGCTCCTTCCTAACATCTTGTACTTGGAAATCCTCAATCTTATCTTCATTGCACCCCCTCTGCAAGGTGACACAAACTAGTTACTCGTCTCCTTGGAAGATAAATATGCATACTTTCCAGTCTGTGAACACAAAAGGATGAGATTATAACAAAACAACACCACATAATGAAACATGCCGCATCTCTTGCACTTGCACACAATGAAATGAGCATTTACTATGTCTACACTATGTAAAAACTAGACATACCTTCGAACTGGATCTTTGGGTACTCTTGGAGAGCCTACTGTAGTGTACATCCAAACCTTTATGTCACCTATGAGTTAGACAAGGCCCCACTACAGCAGCCCTTAGTGTTTAAATCGTTGACAAGCTCTGTTAGAGTGTTAGGTCAAGAACAACAAGTAATCAAAGCAAACAGTCCTAGTATGGCTGGCTGATGCAAACAACCAATTGAATAGATGTGTGAGCAAATCTTACATATCAAGAAAAGAAGCAAAGAAGGAGGCTTAAAGACCATCACTTGACTGACCAGATTTAAGGGGCATTTAAACATCATGTGCAACGTATGAACTAACATAAACATTGCATATTCCAGATTCTACAATGGAATGCACATGTATTAGGTTATGCCATGTATGATGATGCCTAAATGTACAGATAGCAGGCAGGAGTGATTCATCATTGCACGCACAATTGAATTGCAGGTTAAGGGCCAGTTTGATTTCGCCTTTTCAGGGCATATTGTCAAAATAAGCCATAAAAGATTTAAAGAAGTCATTTTTGAGTTATGGGCTTGGGCTTAACTAATTTTGCTTTGGAGGGGGGTGTTTCGGGTAGAAGCTCACTAAAAATCGAAGGGAAGGGGAATAGAGAAATGACTCTGTTGTTTTCCTATATTACACTCAAAATGCAACTGCTGACGCCCGTGTCACACCTGACCCTCAGGTAAAAACAAACACCCAAGCATTCATTGCCTGCCCGCTTGCATCTCCTCTCCCCTTTCCCTCTACCTCGATCCCCTGCCTGCAACAGTAGGGTTCCTCCAGTGAGCCGTCGCCACTGGTCCCATCTGGCCTGGTCCTCGACGATGCTATGTCCAGCTAGGCTACATGGCCGGCGGGTAGGGGCAAATCTCCTTGGCTGCTCCTCCCTCTGGCGCCGCCCCTCATTCTCATGGTCTCCAGCAGCTGCTCCACTGTGGTTCGTCCAACGCACTACTCCCGCGGGCGCTGGACAACTACGGCTGATGCCACACTGCAGCAGAAGGCACCTTATTCCCCTCCCCTCCTCCCAGGCCATGGCCTTGAGGTGCTGTTGAAGGATGAGCTCATCCAACAAGGTGAGGATCTCCTCTGATTTTTTGCAAAATTTTCATTCTGATCCACTATATGATGAATTGCTATGAGCTGATTCTGCTGCTGCTATATGATGCATTGCTATGAGCTGCTCCTGCTACTGATATATGATGAATTGCTATGAGCTGTTGTTGCTGTATGATGAGTTGCTATGAGCTGCTGCTGCTGCTATATGATGAATTGCTATGAGCTGCTGATGCTGCTATATGATGAGTTGCTATAAGCTGCTCCTGCTGCTGCTATATGATGAATTGCTATGAGCTGCTCCTGCTGCTGCTATATGATGAATTGCTATGATCTGCTCCTGCTGCTGTTATATGATGAATTGCTATGAGCTGCTGCTGGTATATGATGAATTGCATACTGCTGCTGCTGTATGATGAGTTGCTATGAACTGCTGCTGCTGCTATATGATGCTTTCAGGTGGTGCTGCTATATGATAATAACCAGCCACTTGGACCATCGAATTTCAATAAATAATTGTTCTTCATTTAAATGTGGGTCATGCGTTCTTCGTTTAAATTAGGCAATGTGATCTCTATGGAAAACATTGAACAAAGTAGATTGTGCCAAGTAGATGGTATCTTTGTATTTTCATTTTGAGCAAATAGTGATGGTCTGTTTTCCCATCATATTAATTACTGCACTGGGTTCAATTTGTGATGTTTGCAAGTCAAATTAATTTCCATATGGGCAGCAAAATGAAAAAAATATAATGCAATCTAGACTTTCCACTGATCATACCAAAGATAAGCTGAAAACGCAATGAAAAGAACTAGTTGGCTTATTACATGGAGCTTATATTCGTAGGTGCCTATTTTCTTAGGGTAACCCTTAATAATTGTCCCTAAGAAACTTGGCTAATAGAACTGTCATACAAATAACTGCAATGAAGGAGTGACGTACCATAGCACACTGTATAGGATCACCGCTGCCTCTCCTTTTTTTGCGATGTTCCATGAAATTGCCGCATACATGTTGTACTTTTTCATTGTGTAACCCTATCTGCAAGTTGACACGGCTAATTTCAGACATCTCTACATGATACTACATTGCATATCCCTTGCGCATATTTAAACCACCAATTAACGATTGTGTGCGTACCATAAACTAGCCATGACTCTGTATGCTGGACTAGCAGGCACTCTAAGGGAGCCTAATGTAGTGCACTGGAATTACTACATGCCACCTACGATTTTGTGTAATGTACTGCCCCTGTTCCTAAATATATGTCTTTGTAGAGATTCCAGTATGGACCACATACAGATGTATATAGATGCATTTTCGAGTGTAGATTCACTCATTTTGCTCCATATGTAGCCTATAGTGGAATCTCTAGAAAGACTTATATTTAGGAACAGAGGTACGAGGTAGTATCATGTATGACATCTACATATCTAATTTAGCATCCAGTAGTAGAAATCGTTGTCTGCAAAAAGGGATTACTGGTCGAAAATCCTAGCAAAGCACGCTAGCAGGCAAAGAACAATACAAGAGAGAGAGACGCGCTTACAAGATCATAGCAATGCCTCAGTCCAGGATCTTGGTTGGCCAAGCTATTAGATCCAGAACAAACATCGTCCTTGTAGGTTTTGCCAGCTGCATAACAGGTAACAGCGACCGGTTAGTATATTTGAAGTACATCGGGCAGGTGATGCTGGACGGGTTTAAAGGTGACAAGTACCTAGGCCATGGCGGGTGCTTGGCATCTCTCCAGATGGTGGGAATCGGGTTAGAAACGTCAAGGGTGATGACGCTGCGCTGGCTGTCGGGGTCCGGTAAGGAGATCTAGAACCGTCGAGTAGGGTGTTTGTGGAGCGGCTCCGGTAGGGTGGACTACGATGTGGGCGAAGCGGATCTGTGGACGTGGACGAGGGCGTAGGTGAAGCTGCTCCAGTGGTTGGGTTAAGGATGGTGTCGACGACGCGGATCTGCAGTCGTGGACGGGGCGTCAGAAGCTGCTCTGGTGGTTGGTTTAAGGATGGTGTCGACGACGCGGATCTGCGGCTGTGGACGGGGCGTCAGAAGCTGCCGGTGGTTGGGTTAAGGGTGGTGTCGATGATGCGGATCTGCGGCCGTGGACAGGGCGTCAGAAGCTGCTCCAGTAGGTTGGATGAGGGTGCGAGGAAGCGGATCTGAGGCCGTGGACTTGTGAGTTGGCAAAGTGGCCCCGGTAGGGTTGAAAATGGTATAGGCGAAGCTACTCCGGTAGGGTTGACGATGGTGTCGGCGAAGCGGCTCCGGTAGGGTTGAGGAAGGTGTCGGTGAAGCGGCTCCGGTAGGGTTGAGGAAGGTGTCGGCGAAGAAGATCAGAGGCCGTCGACGGGGGCGTCAGTGGGGCGGCTCCGGGGGGTGTGGACGAAGCGTCTCCGGTGGGGAGTACGAATGAGCCGCTGCAGATGCGCGGTGGTTGACGAGAGTACTGGCGAATCAGATCTGGCGCCGTGGACAAAGACCGGCACTGAATGGGCTATGGTACAGTGCTGGATGAGCAGTCTACTTGTTTCTAGGGGAGGTGGGAGGGGTCGATACGGCCGCAGAAGCAGATCCGGCGAGGTGGACGCCGCTGGTAGTGAATGGGCCATGGTACGCTGGTGGATGAGCAGTCTAGGGTTTCGAGAGGGGAGGGGAGAAAGGGCGATGAAGTACAAACGACATGATGTAAGATGCTCTGGTGTTGTGGAGTTAGTCGTTTTTGCGGGAGGGGGAGAGGAAATGGGGGTGGCGTGTAGTGGGGGAACCGGAAGTTACCAAAGCAGCCCTGACCTACCATGTAGATGAGGGCGGTATTGTAACTGTTGGTCTCCGTGCATCAAGGACAAAAGGGGGATTTCACATGCTAAAGACTAAGGTGGCGGAAATTTTAGAAGGAGGCGGGAGATTTTGCCGCCCGCGGGATCGTTCGTATCTGGTTTCAACTAATTTTGGACCGTGCTAGCGGGAAGGTCATGCTAGACCGTGTCCACGGGGCACGTGTCAGCAGTTAATAACTGGTGTGAAGTCCACACCAAAAAATAGATAATAACTCGGGATTATGCGCCGATAACTTGGACGTTCACACGGGCGTGGCCAATCGTACGGGTGTAGTGGTGCGTTCACAAAAAAGGGATCAAACGCTCAGCCTATGTATTTCTCGTGTAAATAGATAATTTAGTGACATTGGTTATTTACTTTAAACATAATGCATTGACGTGTTAGTGTAGAGGTGCACAAAAAGAAATGGATATTGTAGTAAGCTACTTAAAAGTGTTACCTCATATTATTACATAGCCTCCATTTCATAAATTGCGTACCCGTTGAATTCATATATGAATATTACATAAATTACTTCAAAATATAAACTTAAATCATCCAAGGCTAATGGATTTGAATGCAAGAGTAACAATGGTGCATGTACATGATAGCTACATTGGTTGTTTGAAGAAACATCACTGTAACTTTGGCATGCACAACTGAAAAGGTTTATTTAAATAGAAAAAAAAGGTGATATGTGAGTGTCCAATCTTTATAGCGTTGAATTGATATTGTACCTTTGGCCACGATACGAAGTATATATTGACTTATGTTCAAGCGATGCACGTCCACGATCGCTAGATAGTGATACGTGAATGAATTGTGCAATCTCTCTCACACGCATACATATCGCATTTCCATGTGGGCATCGGAATCACACACATGCACTTCATGTATTTCTCTCTCTCCATCAGGGTTAAATTCGTCTTTCTACCCCGTCCTACAAGTCTTTCACACAGAAACACACACGCTCTCTATGTGTAACACGCCCACCCCTTTAATTCCGCCCACCCACAACCACTAATGTCTCAAAGTATAATAATGTCTCTCACACATATGCTATCTACCTATCCCTTAATATAGCTAGATATGTGTCACACAAACTCCTTCTCCCTACTAGCAAGATGCCCATGCATTGCACGGAACATCAAGATGCATTTGTATGAGAAGTTTATCTTGTGGGACAAAAGGATGAACGACGGAATGCCTTATTTGAAAATGCGGAGAGGGGTGTGGGTATCTTTTTGCAAAATTGCCATAGTTTCCTTCCTATCCGTCGGATATAAATTGGATGGCCTATATTGCAGGATGGCAGGAACACCATCATCACCAACTTTTTTTATAATAGTAGAGATATGTGAGTGTCACTGCCCCCCCACACCCACACCCACACCCACACTTCCCAACACCAAAGGAGTAGGGTGACACCTCAATCTTGATACTAATCTATCGACTGGCTTCTCTCTCAAACACACACAGACACACACACACACACACACACACACTACCCGGCACCGAAGGAGTAGGGTGGCACATTGATCTTGATAATAATCTATCTACTCTTTCAAACACACACACACACACTCGCTAGTTGTGCCTCTGTGCCTACCGTGCACACTCTCGATACGTCTTTCTCTCTCCCCCCAACAATGACAGCAGAAGGGTGACAACTCGATCTGATCATAATCTATCAATTGGTTTCTCTCTCAAACATTGTGTCTTGGTGCCTCGCTCAGTAGCCCCCTCGATATGTAGACTTCTCGCGCGCGCACAACTGTAGTGATGATGACGCTGAACCCAGTGTGCCTTGTTTTTACCGGCCTCATGTGATAGTTTTCACCCTGTTTTCTGTTAATTAACAAGGCAACCTTTTCTTTGTTACTACTAGTAAATCTGAAATCATTCGGGCAGACATAAAATATATCACTTCAACCCAATTATCGCAGCAACTATTTTAAAAGAAATTAGCTAGCTGCCCGTGCGTTGCACGGAACACCAAGATGCATTTGTATGAGTAGTTTATCTTGTGAGAGAAAAGGCTGAACGAGGGAAGGCCTTATTTGCGAATGTGGAGAGATGTGTGGGTATATTTTTGCAAAATTGCCATAGTTTCTTTCCTATCCGTTATATATAAATCCGATGGCCTATATTGCAGGATGTCACGCACACCATCATCACCAACTCTGTTTTCTACTCCCTCCGTCCGAAAATACTTGTCATCAAAATGGATAAAAAGAGATGTATCTAAAACTAAAATATGTCTAGATACTTTTCCTTTTATCCATTTTGATTACAAGTATTTCCGGACGGAGGGAGTATTTGTCTTTTTAGAGATTTCAACAAGTGACTATGACCGGACCTTACCAACATACTCAAAAAAGTAGTCCATACTTTTGATGTTACCCTCTTTTCTTGGCGGTGCAGTACCATCTGGATACCTCATAAATAAATCAAGGACAAATCTGACCCCTTCCTGAAAAGACATACGGAGCAAAATGAGTGAATCTACACTCTAAAATATGTCTACATACACATCCTTATGTGGTAGTCCATTTGAAATCTGAAAAAGACAAATATTTAATGGAGTATATATAAGAGTAGACATGGAGATATATCTCCAACATGGTCTACAACAAAAATGTGTTGGGATGGTTAGCACTGGATGCTCGCAAAGCGATGACATGAGTTCGAATTCTGTCTTTTAACTTTAGATTTTTATTTATATATTACTCTACTTATTTAATATATACTTCTTTCGCTACTGTACTGACAGTGAAACCCACAGAGTAGTTAGAATACAAGATTAAGGATGGACTTGTTTCTTTTTAACTTTCTGTACGAAACTGTAGCCACCCTGCAAGTCACGTGTACACTGTACATGCAATTAACTTTTTCTAGAGGGACAATCATACAGGCAATTAACTCAAATGGATTGGATGTCACTCTATTATTTCCAGCATAAAGAGCATCTCCAACGACAGCCGGTAAATTTCCTCCCGCTTCCTTCCGCGGAGGACGACATCAAACGCCAGCGACATACATTTTTACAACTCTAACCAACCAGATGAAATTCATGCAAACACGGACTGATTTCATATAAGCATGAAGGATTTCGTATAAAAAGCCGGATCTTCATATAAACATGATGGATTTCATTACATTTACATGAACTAAGAGGTGCTAATCCGGCTCTCTTGTATAATTAATACTCCCTCCGTTTGGAAATACTTGTCCTAGAAATGGATGTATCTAGATTTATTTTAGTTCTAAATGGCTGCCCGTGGATCCCTTTGTCTTCCTCATGTCCGTCAGACACTTGCGGGGTTGATGAAGGTCCTCGGAAGAGACGAAGCAGCAAAGAAACCACCTGAATCTGCGGTCGTCGCCTCGGCGGTGGCCTTCATGGGTCCCAAGTGGCGGCGGCCTCCCATGTTCTACTTCTCCTTGATGATGGCGGCGGACACGGAGAAGCTGGCCACCGACTCGTCGCTCTCCACGCACCCGGCTTCTGTCTCTACCTGCATGGCGCTGCCGCAGGCACGGGAGGAGCGCCCACAGACACGGGAGGCGCGGCCACCGCAGACACTAGTGGTGCGGTATGACGTGGCAGAGACGGCGCCCGTACCGGCGTGCTCGCCGCCGTGCCGGCGTGGAGCAACTCACCACTCCTCATCGAGCTGAACTGGAGCGGCGAGTTGCTGAACCATGCGCCTGCTTGGGGCGGCAACTGGCTCTGTCAGGCCAAGCGAGGTTGGTGAAGCACCGAGCGGCCTCGCCCATATCCGGAGGGCTTGGCGGGCCACCCAGCCGGGTAATATATCGGAGAACGGCTCATCGGAAGCCATCGGAAGAGTGGAGAAAATGGTGAAGGAGGAGATGGGGGAGCGGCGGAGGGGTGCGATTCTTGCCCGCTGTTTGTCTGGCCTCGTGTAAATAGAGGGCGGACGGTAGGAGCTTGGCCGGCGTCTGGCCTCGTTTAAACTGAGGGCGGACGGGAGGAGCTCAGCTGGTGTTGCATTTAATTCCGGCCTGCTCATGAACGAATGTGTGGCTGGAGTAGTATTCTCGGTTTGCATGCGGGTTTAACGGAGGGGTTTAATGGAGGCGCCGGGCGTGCAGCGGGCGGTGCAGTACTATTCGATTTGACAGCAGTAATGAGCCGTCAAATCACAAAGGCCCTCGCCTCTCGTGAAACCAACCAAGCTAGACTACCCCGCCCTCTAGCCTTTTAAAAAATGTATACTTTTGTACAACAGTAGTATCGATGGATTGCGCCATGGAGGAAAACTTGAAATTAAAAAAAAGGTGGTACATATAGAGAGCGCTCGTCGCCAAATTATGCATATAGTACTATTAAAAAGGCTAGTCACAATAATGGTGTCCAGCACAACCCACCCCTCAAATAAAACTAAGCATCCTGGAATTCTTTGACAAAACTAAGCACCCTGAAATTTTTTGACAACTAAACTGCTGGCTATATGATGTTGGCCATATATATTGTACGTATATAATGTGAAGAAACGAGTGGTAGTACTATACCAACTAAAAGATGAAATGTAAGAAATACTAGTATGTATGTACTGAAGAGTTAAAGTAACGAGAAGAAACATAACATAGTTCTGCTGGGGGCTCAGCACAACACACCCCTCAAATTAAATTAAGCACACCTGAAATTAAACTTTGCAACTATTCCGGAGACACTGCATTAGAACCACCATGAGCAACAACACTGCCACCTTACTCGGAGTCCTCGTCCACGTCCTCGACTTCGTCCTTGTCCCTTTTCCTCTTGGCCGATACTTCTTTGCTTGAACCGCACACTTGGCTCTTGCTCTTCATCCGACCCTTGTAGATATTGAAACAAAGGTAGCCATCCATTGCAGCATAGTGGATGTGGTCTATATCTAGTACATTCCGCTGCCATGCATAACGATGAAATGTGTATGGAGGTTTCTCCAGTTTACCGTACGAAGGATGAACCATGGCTCCTGCCAGGGTCAGCATTGAAGGCTGACGAGAGGACACCATTCGATTCTTCTGGAGGTCGAAGGTGTTGCCTACAACGAGGCCTATCCGACCCAGGACTTCTTTGTCGTTACCAAAGTCTACAGTAACGAATTTGACTAGGTTTCTCTCGAGAAAGTCCTTAAAATCCAGGCATTCAACATCGGCATGGCATATGTGGTAGACCAAGCATAAGTCATGCACGCAAACCTGGATCACGGCATGCTTCTTCCTCTCTTCGTCCTTTAGATCCTTCTCTCGTCCCAGGACTGTGGTGTGACACCCCAAAAAAATTTGGCCTTGTTTTATTAAGTTAAAATTTTGCCAGGAATTAAAACTTTGGATTTCTGAGCTCCATTTTGATTTTTAAATCATTTCCTTCCCTGTTATGATGAGTTTTTCCCAAAGAGAAAACTTTTCAAATATGTTATTGGACTTGTTTAACCTCTCAAGAAAAACTTTCCTTTTATCAGTGTAACTAATTAAATAATAAAGTTGCTTGATCTTTACTTTCTTGAAAATGGATTTTCAAGGTTAAATGGCCATATTTGAACTACAACCATTTGATAGATTCACTTAAAATTTCCATAAAAATTTGGAGATGTCATGTTATGTTTTTAAATCACTTTTATGCAAAAATATATTTCATTCATGAAATATTCTGAGCCCTACACTCAATTTTTCTTCTCTGGTCCAGAGTGCATTTTGCACTACAACCTATTTAAATATTTCTTTAAAACTTCTACCAAAATTAGGGGAGGTCAGTAGGAGCATATTATTCCACTTTGTGCAAAAATCCAGGGTTATTCCTTGAAAATATTGAGTGGATCAACCTCATTTCTATTCTGGACCAACTTGATGATTTGCACAGCAACCATGTTTTTACTTGCTCTTTAACCCTTGATTATTTCTCCTACTTGTAGTCCTCCATGTTAAACCCTTAAGTCCAGGAGCATGCACCATTTGGATCATTTTTGGTTCATGAAATAATGCTATTTATTTCCTGTCCAGAAATGTAGTTTTGCAAAAGTTACACTAGCAAGTTTCCCCTTTTTTCCAAATAACCACACCACTCTCTCTTGCATCTAAAGAGACCCCAATCTGGAGTTTTTGGCCACTCCAAGACTTGCCTAAGTGCCATTGGCATTTTGTCAAACACCCTGCGGACATGTTCTGTTTTGACATGAATTGTGGCATTGCACTATGAGCTTGCACCGTTGATCAAACAAGCATGTCCACTAGACTCCCAGTTACTCCTAACCTCGATATGGTAAACCCCACCCTCACCTGCGACCTGTAGCATGCCGCAGCATTGTGTCGAACATCTGGTGTGCGTGTACTGGACGCGCCCAGAGCGCGCCAATTGCAGCCACGCGCCCGAGCCGACACGCTGGCCCCATGGCTTTGGCCCGCTCTGCAGCACCACGCCACGCGCTCCCCTCCTCGCAGCAACGCGCCAAGCAGCACCGCCGCGCCCGGCAGGCCAAGCGCTAGCCGCCGCCGCCGCCCGACAGCCCTGCGCCGTTCAGCGCCGCCCAAGCCTCGCCCGCTCGCCACCTGGCCCCTGGAACAGCGCGTGCTCATCCGCGAGTGTGTCGCCTAGCTCTCGTCGACGCCACGTTCCCCTACAGCTACAGAACGTCGGTTCGCTGGCCGCCCTTATCCACCGCCGCGGAACCGACCTTGGCGTGCTATAAATGGACACCCCGAGCCCCTCTGAGCACGCACGCGACCTCATGCTACCCCCATGGTGCTCCCCTGCCTCGCATTCGACCCGGGGAGGTCTTCTTCATCATCTCCGGCAACTCCTGCCGCCGCCACCGCCCCGGCCAATCCGGCACCTCCAGCACCTCTCCCTCTCCGTTCTCTTTGCCAGGAACTTCCTCATCCTCCTGTGAACCCAACCCCCTACTTAATTTTGATCGGGAGCCATCGCCGCCAACAAATCACTTTGCCACCGAAGCTTCCCTCCGCCGCGGAGCTCGCCGCCGGTGATTTACTCCTTCCCCAGCAACCCTGCGACCACCGGGAGAACCGCCCCAGCCGTGCGGATCCATCCCTACCCTCGGGGGCCCGCGAGGAGCAGCCAAACGCCGACGACGATCGCCGGAGCCCCGCTCCGCTCGGGCAGAAGAGGGAGACGCCGCGCGGCGACTGGTCAAACCTGACCAGTGGGCCCCTGGACCCACTGTCAGCGACCCCGCGCCATCCACGCTGGAGTAAGTGGAGGCGTCATACCCGTAATACATCTTCTCTGCGGTAAAGCGTAATCTCTTCAAAACGTTTTCTTTTCTGTTTTATTTTAAAAACAGATTTTGACCAGAACTTTGACTGGCTATAACTTTTTAAATATAACTCCAAATGAGTTGATTCCTTTTCCTACCTTCCTCAAATTTGGTCTAGTTTATTTTAAGATTTATTTGTAAATTTTTCAAACAACCTTTTTGTTCTGTTTTTGAAATATGTGTTAATTCAAATATATTTTCAAATAGGATTTTGGGGAGAGAGAAGAAAACTTTCAAAAGTTTGGAGAGCACCCTGCCTTTCCACACATTGAAGGCAAGCATTCTGAATTCCGGCATAATATTTTTGATGTGATCATTGATGCATTTATAACACCACTGCATTTCGAAGGACTTGTTATTTCATGTGATATGATCATATGCATGGGTGCATGTTATTGATTTCCATGATGTTGGAAATGAACACACTTGTGATGATAATCATCCTCATGTGCCTTGCATGCATACCGGTAGGAACCGGGAAAACCTCTGCCTTGGGTAGGCATGAGTTTGTCGCCGGTCACCGTCGGGACGGCTATGTCCGGTATGGCATGGTAAGATATAATGAGTGTTGATTGTATTGGTTGAAATATATTCATTATACTAATCATGTAGGGAATACTTAAACCTCCTGAGTCGACCGTAGATCGAGTCTTGTTCCAATAACCCCCATACTTGTTTCGTACTACCACTCGTCTCTACAGCAAGTAGAGTACGGTTCAGTAAGTTGTCAACCTCTTTCCAGCACACACCGTATAGAGAGGCCATGGTGGAAGATACCGGTTGTAGCTGGTAGGCAGGCCACCTGGTCCAGGGGCATGGGTGTTTCCGGTTGGGACCGAGAGGGGAGGCCACCCCTTAGAGCGCGCGATATAAATTTGATCCCATGCTACGCGAGGTTGTAGCCTCCCCACTTAGAGTTTGCTTAACAGGTGTCGTGGGTGATTCCAGACACGTGTGAGATAAGCTGGTGTGTGCAAGTTAGGTGTGTTTTCAACAAAAAGACTGTAGACGGAATTAGTCCCGATGGACTAAAGAAATCCGTTATTCGTGGGTAAGGAGTACACCCTCTGCAGAGATTAAACCTATTCGAATAGCCGTGTCCATGGTTAAGGATTACAGTCTGGGATGGGTCAGGTGTCGGTCTAGCGTCGGTCTTCGGAGGTGAAACGGTTAACCAGGAATGGAATTACTACTCGTGACTTGTGATATCTATGATTATTATTATTGTTGACTAACCCGTGATATTATTGTTATTACCGAGTATCTCTGGGATGATTCTACCTCCAGGATATTCATTATGATTGTTTATTTTAAAGCCCTTTATGTGGTGTCGCTCCGACGCCCGACTGTGGCATTTCTTTTAAAGCCCTTTATGTGGTGTCGCTCAGACGCCCGACTGTGGCATTTCTTTTAAAGCCCTTTATGTGGTGTCGCTTAGACGCCCGACTGTGGCATTTCTTTTAAAGCCCTTTATGTGGTGTCGCTCAGACGCCCAACTGTGGCATTTCTTTTAAAGCCCTTTTATGTGGCGTCGCTCAGACCCCGACTGTGGCATTACTTGTTATTTGTTTCATAAGTTTTTATACTACCATGTTATTGAAATTTTATAAGTAAGTTTCTTGCACGCATCAGAGTTTCATTTATCTATTGTGACTGACGTCATGAGCATAAAATATTTTCAGCACATCATTGTTATATTATACCTGTGTTCATAATGTTTGCGAGTACATTCAAAGTACTCACTGGCTTGTCCCTGGCTATTGTCTTGGCCAGATTTTTCTTGCACGGAGAGGAGCGACGCGATGCCAGCCCTGGAACCCACTCAATGGAGATAGCAGCCTCGCGAAGATAGGAATTTAACCTGGTCAGCTGTTCCCGTGGGAAATGGAGTCCCATAGACACTGATGTTTCACAACCCGCTTCCGCCATCAACCACTAGAAACCATTTGTTGTACTCACAGGCCAGAATGGTCTTGTACTACATATTTTGTATTTTGCTTGGAATTTCTGTATCAAGTTGGAGCCTCATCAGCTAACAGTAATCCTGGGGCTGATGAGCACGACGGTCTTTTCTGGAAATTTATTACCCGAAAAACTGGTCATGACATGTGGTGTACTCAACATCTAGCCCAGCGACCCGCTCATCATCTGAGTCTTCGAACATGCGTCTAAAGCGAGAAAGGCATCCTTTCACCGTCGCGGAAGAACAGGTGTAGATGACGTCTAACTCATCGCCGGTGATGGTTCTAACCTTGTTCTCACCGCCGATCGTGGAGATTTGGGACGCCATGGATTTGGGAGGAGGGTTAGGATTAGTGGGACTGTCGTAATGTGAATGGACGGGACGACAAGGAGCAAACCACCATAGTATTGAACGACGTGCGGGGACAAGTAGGAGCGAACTGCCAGCGTGCGAATGGCAGGGTAGTGGCTTTCCATTCTCCCATGATACGGGCTTCCGAGAGCCCTTGGATCTGAGATCGACCGGTTGCATGGCGTGATTCTAGACCTATGGGTGAATATCCTATCCTGGAGGGTTATTCTGCAAATTTTCAGCAACTTAGCATGCGACCGTTTGATCTTAGATCCAAGGGCTGCCAGCAGCCCGTATCATGGTCACGCCTACCACGACCGTCGCATCGCTCGCGCGATCGCGCCCTTGGAGATTTAACACGGTGTGTTAGGCTATCTGATGTTGGCATGTCATACATAGTCATCACTTGGTCACTCATACTACAACAAGGTTAGCTATAAGGTTGGCTATAAGTGTATTTTTTTACTCCTCTCTATCTCTTTCTTCGTACTCCCTCCGTCCCATAATATAAGAACGTTTCTGACACAAGGACACAGGGAGTACTAGTATTTATTGCATTTTCCAAGGAGTGACCTCTTCCAATGAAATTGTGTTGCTAAGTTTGCTTCATTTAATTAGCTATAGACTCAAAATTGTCTTTTCACCTAGGTACACACGCTTAGCACCGTTTCTTCCTTGGGTCACCAAACTAGTCTCTCTCTTCTTGATTAACTTGCCACATCAGTCTTTATGCCTATGTGGCAAGCTTAGCACCTGTAGGAGCAAGTAAGGCTGATTGTAATGGGAGTAGTATCATGCATGCCAACTATGCAATCTTGATGAGGTGACATCGAATTAAATGAAGAAAAGAGAGAGTTGAGTATCATAATATGATACTGTAGTATCATATTAAATGATGTGCTACTATGTGTCATGCATGACAATAAATAAACTATCCTATGATACCAACACATGATACTATGCATTATGGATGTAGTATCATAAAAAAGTATCATATGCATGATACTAGTATATGATACTCTCCATTACGACTAACCTAAGTACAATAGTGCGCTTTACATGGCATTTTTTCATATGTGGAGGAAAGAGAGGCAAGGAAAAAGTGGAGAAGTGGGCTCTCATGCAAGAGCCAGCCTCTACTACATGGTGGAGCATTGGGAGAGGCACCTGTATGGAGGTGGTCAGGAATCAGGAGACTCACGCCGGTCGTAACACCGCAGTTAAAATGATAATGGCAAGTCAAATCACGGGGCCCCACCTGTCCAGCAGTAACTCGATGTCAAATCACACAGCCCTACGTTTGCAGCAGCCTACTCCCTCGTCTTCTCGCGTCTCTGTCGGACCGACTAGGCGGAACTGCCCCGCCTCCTACCGCACAGGAAAAGCCCGCGCAGTATACTCCCTCCGTCTAGGTGACCAAGGTGGAGAGGAAAACAAGAGAACTTAATGTTTAGGGAGTATTTGCTAAGGCTGGTTGTAATGGTACTAGCCTTAGCAATTTTGATGAGGTGTCATAGAATTAAATGAAGAAAGAGAGAGAGTTGAGTACTATGTGTCATACATGGCAATAAATAAAGTACTACATGATACTAATATATGATACATGGCGCAGGAGTACTAAGTATTATTAATATAGTTTTGCTAGAACTCATCTAGATGAGATATAATTTGGTCTCATTCATCTTTTATAACCATTGGATGTGATGCTATAAGATGCGTGTGTGCTGACGTGGGTTCTATTTGTTCTTGTGCAACAAACTAACCACTGCATGTCATGTTTGATAGTCTCAAGTCATTAAAAGCATACAAGCCCCACATCTCTTATTGGTTGCTTCCTCTATTTATGTCAAAAATAAGAAACAACGTGAGAGTTAATGCACCACGCCTATGTGTTTACTACTCCCTCCGTCTAGGTGAGTAAGTCATCTTAGGTTGTGCACCATGACCAAGGAGGAGGGGAAAACCAGAGAACTTAATGTTCATTTGCTAATTAATAGCATTGCATGCAATGCACTAACCACTGCATGTCGTGTTTGGTAGTCTCAAGTCATTAAAAACATGCACACCCCACATCTCTTATTGGTTGATATGTCAAGAAACAAGAAACGAGGTAGAATTTAATGCACCGCGCCTAAGTGTTTTGGGATTATTTGGTTTTTGTAAGATGACTTACACACCTAGACAGAGGGAGTATTTGGTTTTTGTAAGATGACTTAATACTCACCTGGACAGAGGGAGTATTCGATTTGACAGCGGGCGGCACAGTTCCCGATACAGCTTTAATGTAGATGAGGGAGGGAGTAGTGGTTCCCGATATGTTGAACGGCCAATGCATCCTCCTTCAATTAATGCATGAGGGAAGTAATGGGAGGAGGTCCGGGAAAAGAGGCTGCACGATGTGAATGCAACACAGTTTGCCCTCATTGCCCTCATATAAAGGCGCCCCTCCATTCCAATGCATCTACCACATCGTACGCACCTAAGCATTTGCCTAGGCACCTACACTAAGCGCAAAAGAGCTCACTCCAGATCCATGGCGGCGATGCGTGTGAGCGGCCAGCGGCTGCGCCAGATGGTCCACGACGCCGGCCTGCGGCATGGCGCCAAGGATCATCTCCAGACGGTGTTGGAGACCGGCTGGTGGATGGCCGCCGTCGACGCCAACTATGACTCTCAGTTCGACCAGATGATCGTTGCCACCAGCAACAAGTTCACCGTCCTCAAGAAGCTCGAGGACGACATCGCTGTACTCCTCCAGCCCGCGCACCCGGGCTCCTCATTGCCTGCCACCCTAATCGGCCTCCATGGCCGGAACCTCTTTCAAGGACTGGTGGCCCTACGACTGCCCGCCGACGCCACGAAGATGTCCACCTGGAGGTCACGCTCACCGCGAGGCGCCTCGCCCTGCAAGAATTCGTGGACCTACACATCCGTGTGTACGAGCAAATCATGCACATAGGTATCTACAAGGCCAGTGAGGACGCTACGACGTTGGCCTTCCTCAACCGGCTGGAAGCCTTGGATGCTTTTGCTGAGAAGCACCTCGACCTCGCCACAAAAGCCGCCTCTCCTTAGCCGCCGGTCGGTGGCCCGACGCACTAAGTTGAGGAGGAGTAGGTCCTACGTTCATGGATCCATCTTTCTTCTTGCCTTCTATAACCAGCACTACGATCGCATCATCGTGGCTGTGCTGTTGCATTCTCGTTCCAGTCAATACCGACATGTGCGATCCCTTTGCTTAATTATATACATCACTGTAACTAGTACTCCATCCATCAATTTATAAGTTGTGCTTATCTTTTCCATCAACTTCGTGCAACGCGCGGGCATCTTGCTAGAAACACTAGAATATGTCTATATAATCCGTTTGTGATAGTCCATTTGAAATCTCAAAAAAGAAAAATATTTAGGTACGGAGGAAGTAATATATTAGGAGTATATCAAAACAATAGTGATTTCTTTCAAGTTTGTGAACAAATACTACTATTCTACTACTTTGGATCTGTCGCAACGCACGGGCACATTGCTAGTAAAAGGGAAAGGTCTGCCGCGTTCGCGTCGCACCCTCACACGCACGGGAATCGGGAGTACTCTACGGCCCGTCCGGCATGACACATAGCTGAGGGAAGGCGTGTTGCCTAGCATTTTCACTTTCATGTGGGACCACCGTTGAGCAAACCAACACCCCGCCCGCCGCCGGGTTGGAAAACAGAAACGAGGGGAAGATCTAGATGTAGCACGGAAGCCAAGAAATTTGGTGTCAGATGGGGCTCGTTGATAGAGTAGGAGCATTCCGTACTAGTACTACTCCTACTAGTACCAAGTTTGTACTCCTAACTATATTACTAGTACTACCACTATACAACTAGTAGGTAGGTGCACGGCACAACATCGTAGGAACAAAAAACGGGAAGATCTTGTTTTGGGTGATTATCTTTTTTCAATCAACGTAGTATGAATAATATGATGTGGGGGGCACCCATGAAGCTTATGTGGCTTGATTGCATGGCTACGAAAGGTTAGAGAAAAATAAATAGATAATGTGTTTAGAGTGCACTCCACTAAATAGATATACTTTGGATCCATTGCAACGGACCGGCACATCTATGTCTATACCCCCTATATAGTGTGTGAAAAAACTTTGAAAGTTGGTTGTTGGATGAAGCCAATCCGACAGTACAAAGATGGCAAATCCGAGCACTACTGGCCATTGGATATCATCCACCAGATTCTGCCACATGTATAATCTAGAAGACTCCATGGTTGAACTTAGGGGTTGTTTGGATTGTGACTATCTTTGCCATATATTGCCACAAGATTTTTGCCACACTTGCCTTAGTTGAGTTTCTCAAATTGTTAGCCACACTTTGGCTTGCCTAAGGGAATCTTGCCACACTTTTTATGTCTATGACATGTGGGGCTCACTGCTCATAAAAAAAAGCCTTGCCTTAGGTGTGGCTAGAACCAAACACCTACCTAACTTGGTCAAACTTGCCTAAGGTTAGGTGTGGCAAGGTGTGGCTAGGAACCAAACAGCCCCTTAATTCGTGACTAACTTTGCCACAACTAAGCTTAGGCAAAGTTATTAGTTCTTCAAAATGAGAGCCACAAGTTGGCAAGCCTAAGGGAATCTTGCCACATTTTTTGTGTGTATGTCATGTGGGGCCTTAGTGTGGCTTGCCTAAGGTGTGGCTTGAACCAAACACTCACCTAAGTTAATAAAACTTGCCTAACCTTACATTCCACCAGATTTTGCCACATGTTAGAATCCAGAAAACTCCACATGTGGAAGCATAATGCACAAACCACCAGAATCTCATGCGTGCAATGCCCGTGTACCTTACTATTACTAGTTGGTACTAGTAAGAAACAAATTCCAGTTTTGGCACGAGCTCGCACCGCGGGAGCACCACAAGGCCTGTCGCAGGAGTTACATTTCCCTCTCGGGGCCCACGGGACCAAACTTCAGTGGCTTAGTGCCCGGCCTATGAGTCAATGGCATGCGGACCTTAAATGCGGCTGGCCCACCTGTCAGCAAAGGAAAGGCAGGGCAAGGCAGTGATAGCCACGTCAGAGGATCCATGTCCATGTCGGGGGACGTCATGCCATGGGTTGGACCGGCATCGTGGGAATCGCGTGTGGGTGTGGCAGTGGTAGAAACAAGAAACGTGATGGTCGTCGTGGTTCAACTTCCATGGACAAGTTGTCATGTCTGCTGACACATGTATATCAAAACTAGAGTGTTTATATTTCAAGCACGTGAACAAGTATTATTCTACTACTTTGGATCCATTGCAACGCACGGGCCAGCACATTGGTAGTAGTAGTGTCCATCTCTATCTCTAGAGGCCTTCCCTCGTTCATCCTTTTCTCTCACAAGATAAGCTACTCATACAAATGCATCTTGATATTCCATGGAACGCACGAGGATGTTTCCTTGGGGGTCTCTCCAGCGCAGCGTGGCCGTAGTTGCAAGTTGACGCCCCTTGAGATGTCGACGTTGAGGGGCACTCAGATTTCCTCCGATGAGCAGGTAAGATGAGTTTGATCACGTAGTAAATGCATTCTAAAGACTACTTCCGTGTCCATTTCCAAATTCTCCTCCTGCCCACTGTTTCACAGGTCAGGTTCGGTGCGAGTGGAGATTGGCTTGCATATGTACGGGAGGGTACGAACATCAATTTGCACAACATTTACAACGGTGACACCATTCCCGTAGAACCTTTGTCCAACATTGGGATCAGCCATGCAACATGCCACCGCATGAATTGGTACGATGGAACCACGGTGACATTGAATAAGATAGCACGAACCTTCTGACCGCATCTTCGCCGTACGAATAAGATAGCACGAACCTTCTAATCAAAGGAGGACCATGCTGTCTGCGGCCGATTTGTTGCCGTATGAGTAGGAAGACGTTGTGCTCCTTTCTAACCGCATCTTCGCGGTGAAAAACCAGGGGACTTATTTTGCATGGGACACATCATACGGTATACTCCCTCTCTCCCAGTTTATTTGTTTTGAATATTTTGGTTTTATAAGTTTCAAATTCAAATTTAGAGCTCCCCATCACATGTTGAGTTTACAATGTCCATTAAATTGTTGCGTGCATGTATAGCAAAGAAACAAATCTCGAGTTTGGCACGAGTTCGTGCTACGGGAGCACCACAAGCCCTGGCGTAGGAGTTACATTTCCCTCTCAGGGCCGTCGGGACTGAGCTTCAGCGCCTTTGAGTCAATAACATGTGGATCCGATAGGTAACTGGTCCACATGTAATGCTCCCGAAGGCAGAGGGGCAGTGGGGCCAAGAGGGGTGAGCCGCATGTTGGGGGACGTTTGGTGTCATGGGTTCGAGCGGCGTCGTGGGAATCGCATGTGGCTGTGGTAGAAACTTGATGCTCGCCGCATTTTAGGTGGCCCACATGTCATGCACAAAGGCAGAGGGGCGGTGCGGCCGAGAGGGGTGAGGCGCACGTCAGGGGGCGTGGTGCCTGGGTTGGAGAGGCATCATGGGAATCGCGAGATGAAACGTGATGGTCGCCGTAGTTGAACTTCCATGGACAAGCTGTCATGTCTACGGACACATGCACTGCATACCGATTACTGGAAGGAGTAGCAGAGAAAGCTATATATGCGGATAAATAGTTCCTTATAGTCAAGCGGACCCATGCTACTACTCTGTTCCAAAGACATGCACACCATCGAAAAAGTCCATCTATATCAATATACACCGAGAGGGAATATTTTTTTTACAAGAGAGGAAATAGTTCATCCATCCATAATGCCCTCCTGCTAGTGCAGCCTTTTCTTCTTCTTCTTCTTCTTCTTCTTCTTCTTCTTCTTCTTCTTCTTCTTCTTCTTCTTCTTCTTCTTCTTCTTCTTCTTCTTCTTCTTCTTCTTCTTCTTCTTCTTCTTCTTCTTCTTCTTCTTCTTCCTCTTCTTCTTCTTGTTCTCATTCTCCGTGGGAGACAGCTTCGCAACAAGCTCTTTGGACCTTGCAGCTACCTCGAAACTCACACGGGCATCGAGGGCATCATATTTTATCCGCTCGTACGTCAAGGGATAATTCTGCCATCCAGACGACCTTAATGCCACTGTCTCATCGCCCTTCTGAAGATTTGTACCAAGCACAAATTTTGCTACGTCGAATAAGGATGGTGTCTGTTTATCACAATCTTCTACAGGAATTTTGATTTTGGTTTGTAGGTCAGCGATGCTTTTCAAATCAAGGTTGTACGGCTCCAGCTTCTGTTTGTCCCCTTCGATGGCTGCCCCACAGAAGTATACGTCCTCCCGAGACAAGAAATTGTGAAGCTCACCTGGTATGGAGGGCGAGTGTATGATGTGGTACACCAAAACATCATCTTCGAGGCACAGCTGAAGGATGGCGGCGCATTGGATCTTCCCAGGGGCATGCTCCGTGTACTCTGCGTCGAGACCGATGACCCTCGTCTCTACCTTTTCGAGGGAGTTGGATACATTGTTGATCCATTGCCGAACAACCCTTGGGTGGAAGGTGATGGTGGCAACTATGCGCATCGATCCTTCGACGAGGACATGTTGGACGCTAAAAACCTGCATCTCGATCTCTTTCGCCATTTGGAACCGCTGGAACAGAGGGCTATGGTTTGGAGAATTAGGATTAGATGGCTAGTCTAAGTAAAGTAGTAGATGATTATTTAAAGAGGTTAAAACAATGTGAACACAGTGGGGTTTGGATGCAAATGAAGACAAAGGGGAGGTGAAGAAGCCGAGGAGAATCGGTTCGTAATGGAGAAGTAAATGGGAGAAGTGGCGTGCAGGCAGTTGATTAGACGGCTAGGTAGACTAAACGAAAAGGCTATGTAGGTAGACTGATGAGTCGTACCTGTTCGTGTACATGCACGTCCTTCCTGAAAGGTGGGACCTATGCAAACAGATTAAAAAATGTGTCATAGCTTCTTCTTTTTTGAGCGCGTGAGTGGGAGACACAACATTCTTTGGTTAAGGAATACTCCCTCCGTTTAGGTGAGTATAAGTCACCTTGTGAAAATCAGGTTTTCCCAAAACCTTTAGGCGTGGAGCATTAACTTCCTGCTTGATCCCCTCCCATACTCGTTAGCCAGCGTTCTCTTCCTCTGCTGTCGCGTTCTACCTTTCCATTTTTCCTCTTCTCAAGTGTGGAACGATCTGCATGCTGTCCTTGATGCACCAGAACGACCACTGCATGCATTGCGGTAGGGCGTTGATTGGGCATGCATGAGAATTTGGTTCTGCTCGCAATATGGATGATACCCGAATGATGAAGTGAACAGGCATGCTATCATGGGAGACCTATTTCCGCTATACAATACTGGAGTACGAATGTTCCTACTAGTAGTAGTACAACTATGGTACACTTGATGGTCAAAATACTATTCATCCGGTCCTCACAATGAAGTGACAACACCCTGTGCCTGACACTAGTCCAGGCGGCGTGTTCGGGTTACCAAAGTCAGCCTCACCCTCTGCACTGTGCAGTCTGTCACAGCCGCTGTACATCACATTGGCGCCTCGCCTCGTCTCCCTCTCCGCTCCCATTGCACCTCTCCATCTCCATCTCCTTCTCCGTCTTCGTCTCCATCTCACTGTGCCCCCGTGTACCGTCACCTCACTCACCTCCCCCAGTACCACTATTCCCTCGCTAGCCGCTCCAGCACCGACAATCTTCTCCCCCGTAAATCAAGCCCCCCAAAACCCCCACCTTTCAAAGTCCACCATGGCCGAACGCGAACCGCGCAACATCCATATGAGCCACGATTGGAGCAATCTTCCCAGTGACATCCTCGACCTCTGTTGTTCGTGTATGGATATGTTGAGCGCCCTGCGGCTCACTGCATGCTCGAGGGACATGCACACGGCCATCGTTGAAGCGAGGCCTAAGCTTTTCAAGACACGCTGCTTGCTGCTATCTGGTCTTGCGAGATTGGCTCACCTTGATACGGAGGCGTACATGATGCCCCTCGACTTCAATCCGATCTCCATTAGCCGAAACTTCTTTGCAGGTATGTAGTGGGTCGCCGTACATCATTTCCCTCGACATCGATCCGATCACCATCGCCCGAAACTTCTTGGCAGGTATGTACTGGGTTGGCATGAACTCCCACTAGATGGCTGCCTTCAGAGAAGATGGTAAAAAGTTGGTGCTCGTGAACTTCCAGACCTCCCATGAGATTATCCTTCCTCCTTTGGATTATATAGAGTATTACCATTGCGGTCCAAGTCATCTAGATTACCACATCAGTTGGACGGACCTTGTTTTGTAGAAGATTGTAATCTGCCAAGTGCCCACACGACATGCGAATTACACAGACTTCAAGCTAATTGCCTTGTTCGACCGCGAACTCGCCTATCTTTGCGCCGGTGCCTTCTTTAGCTGGTGAGAACCCAGCTCGCAGTGGATCATCGTCAAAGCTTATACACACTTCTGTGATGCTATCGAACACAATGACATCATCTACGCGATCGACAAAGCAGATGGCACCACGTATTGCTGGGACGACGCGTGTAAGTTGTTTTTGTCTCATGTTAATGATGACGCCATGACACTGTTTGAACTTTTTGTGATGATTGGCATATCCCTGTTTGAGCAGAATTTGAGTAGAACTATGGCAATGTATTAGAGACACCGTAAATTAGCTATATTTGGAATAAATCATCTATATTTGGAATGAGTTAATTCATGCGATTGTGACCATGTCATTACAGCCAATTTGTACCCTGAATAATCAAACGGTTAGGAATATATGGATATTATCCTTATTTTACGGTAATCTATATGCTACTACTAAATATGAGTGTGTATCAATGGCCATGTTAGTTTTCCTCACTTTCATGATGTAGAAACATGCACCATACTGTTGGTTTCATCTAACCATACATTAGGGAAGTAAATGTGCATATGGGAACTCTATATTTGGAAGTAGTGAAATCCTGCAATGCTTACCATGTGTACATACCTATATTCACCCTTCAGCAATCAATGGCTAGAATAATATCCTCACAAAATTTTTGCCCACAGAACACGAGTATATAACAATGCATGGTCTGTTAGTTACCTTGAAGAATTTGTTTGTGAGGACAGAACATGATTACATAACATGCATGACATGGTACATGGTAGTTTCCTGTGAAGAATCGATTGCGAGATAACATGAGTATAACCATGCATGGCACTTCTATATTTTTGAACCCATTATACATTTCCCTGTATTTTCCTCCCAGTTCCAACAGGGACATATCAATGTTGTTTCTTGCATTATCCTACTCATACTCTGAACAATGATGATCTTACATTAACAATGCATGTCCTTTTTGATATGATACAGTGTCCCTACAGTTACTGCCCTTTGTAATCACACCATCTTTGCCAAAAACAGGGAAGCACAACTGGTTCCTCGCTCGATCAAACGACAGTAAAAGACTGATGATCATTCGGACACATGAGCCGGAAAATTTATTTGCAAAAACCCTACTATATACAAGCACCGTGAAATACGTGAGTATCCGGACAGTGGCTATTATGTCTATGAGCAGGATACCAACTTGTTGGGGCCATCAGGATTTTTTAGTTGGAGGCGGGTAAATAGCCTTGGTTCACACTCTCTGTTTCTCGGACTCAATTATCTGATTAACCAGGAGATCACCGTTGGCAAGGACCTTGATGGCAGAGAGGCTCTATTTGCTATGGAAAACTGTGTCTACACAGCGAGCCCTAGGAGTTCGCGAGCAAACTCCCCTGATTGTCAATGATACAACCTGCAGCCAAAAGAAGGTGAGAATGACATAGGCATCCGAATTAACTTTGATCCTTGGATGTCTCAATTACGATAGGAAGTGATGTGGTTTAAGCCTTTAGGTTGATAGGTAATTGGGCTGTTGCATCGAAAGGGTGGAGTACTGGTGTCTCCGGATCACTGGTCACTGAAGCGGGGCTGGAAATTATGATGGTGTTGGATCATCTCTTCGAATGACTTTGTTGTCTTTGCTGCTGGTTCTGGATGGGTAGTTCTTTATTTTGTTATGCATATTCCTTGTCATTTGGTCATCCTCGTCTATGTCACTCTTACTATGTAATAGTTGCTTCTGTTTAGAATGTCATTATCGTCTGGATCACGAGAGTCTGAGCGCTACAGATGGGTGCATTTTGGTGGTGTAGCAAGACTTCTTATGAACTATCATGTCTTGCTGTTTATGTCAATAGTAGTCACCAGTCAGTGTTTGAATGTTGTATATATCATTGTTTCAAACTATTTATTGTCTCGAACTACGGGTGGGCTAAATGAGGGCATCACCATTCTCCAGTGTTCAGAGTATATCTCCTTTTTTCAAGTTATATAATTTGAGCTCAGTGTCTTTTCGATGATGTACACTTGTTTGGGCCAGTGAGGTGTCATTGAATATGGGTCGAGTAGTAACGCAATGCCAAACAGGTCAATTATGACTCTCAGGCCAGGCTCTCAAAAGATCCTGAAAAAAAAAGGTCGGGCTCTCCAAAAAAGAAAGAATAAGGACTCTTAGGCCGACATGTGGGCGCCACCGGTGTTTTCGTGCGCTTGCGCAGCGAGAGCATATTGGCGCGTGCTCGATATTCATACTGCGTTTTCATCCTCAGTCTCCCGCCCCTCCACCACCTCTAGAATCTCGATTCCTACTCCAATTCCCCCAAATCCCCCTCCTGTACTCCCTGTACTCAAGCGCACTATCATGTCGCCGGTCAACACGGATCTCCGAGCTGGAGATCCTGAGGTCCGTCCTGCCTTCGGTCGCTGCGTGTTGTCGCTCCATAGTGGCATGGCAGCGCTTGACGACCAGTTTGCCGGCAAAGTGCTGATGGTAACCATCGACGGCGATCGGCCTTCCGTCTCGCCGGACGACCTTTGTCAAAGCTCTTGGCATTGCGCACGACATCCAAATAAGTGACTTGCTCGTCGAAGTCTGTCCGCCACCAGCTAATTTCTTCGTCAGGTTCCGGACAACTTTCGACTGCAGTCGTGTGTTCGAATCTTCCCGGCGTTTGTTCTGCGATGGCGCACTTGTGAGCTTTGATCGGTGGCACCTAGGATGGGGCTCGGTGCCCTCTGATCTTGAGTTTTTAACAAGGCTTACCTTCCATGGTATGCCTCGATGTGCTTGGAACAGCGAGTCCATGAACGAGCTTATCAACGACCTTGGAGGTGAGATCGTAAGTATGTTTGTTCCTCCAGACAGTTGGGCTCTGATGGTTATGGCATGGATGAAGAAGCCGTCCACCATACCGACAGTGATTGGTGTTGAGATACCGATGGAGGAACCGGGGTTGTACTATTCGTCGCCACCAAGGCCGTCGTGGACCACGTTAGAGATGTACATGTATCGAGTGTTTGTCCATGTCAAAGAAGTGGTCAATCATCAATCGAAGTCCTGCCGCCGCCGCTGGTGCCAGGGTCCGTCGACGACGTCCATTACAGGAGTCAACGTCAGACTTTCCCCGTGTTGCTTGGAACGATGGATGGCACAGGGCCTACTCCATCGCGCGGCGGAGGCCACTGCTTCTTTGGGAGAAGAGGCAGGGCTGGCTACCTGGATGTGCTCTAATTTGATATAACAACTGAATCTTGTCAGATACTAGTTAAATCCAAGCTATGGGTGTGAAGCACTAATATGCCAGTACATTTGATTGTGACCTGTTCTAATTTTGTACCTGAACTTTTTTAGAAAGGGTTGTACGTCAACTTAATGTGCTAGCAGAACTTATTGTGTTGTCTGTCTGTTTTCTTTGCACAACATTCAAGATATTTCCCCATCATAGATAAAGACGATGAACCGTTATGTACGACTTCGTTGGTTTCAACATAGCCCTTCCCGTAGCGATCCACTGCTTCCATCCTGATTGTGCCGCATGCGTGAAATTTTTGTATGCAAGTTCAGTGTGCTATGATGTTCTATATGATTGTGTCAACTATATAAGTTTTTACTGAGCATCAGCAATGCATATGGCTGAAAGATGTATTTACGAGCATCGACCGATGGGTCTCCCTCTCTATCTCTCTCTCTCTCTCTCTCTCTCTCTCTCTCACACACACACACACACACACACACACTCACACACACACACGCACACACATGCGCACACGCACAAGTGGGACCCATTGAATTATTTATTTGCTCGTGACAACTTTTAATTAGGTTCCGCTGTAATCTAACTTTTTTCTTAAGTTATTAATTGAGCTCAATGACTTCAAAAAGTTGTACAGAAGCCTTGTTTGGGCCTTTCCGGCGACGCTGAATGTGGGCTGAGTAACCATGTTAGGTTGTACTGTACTACATAGGCCTTTTTTTCAACATCAGCAATGCAACTGGGCCGACAGTTGTACACAATATCCGGGTCAACTTGTTATTCTCCGCCCCGCTGGGTTGCAAACTTTCCTAGGAGGTATACATTAGGCTTAACAAGAAAATGGACTTTAGCAAATAATAAATGGGATGTAATTATAATAACTGGGCAGTAACTATGCACCAAACACGTAATTAGTTTAAAAAATATATTATTTTTGGAATTTGAAAATTTTAATTTCATTACTTGTTGCGCGTGCAATATTTCGTTGGATTTTAACGTAATACAACTTTATTTTGAAATTGTATTTAACCTTACTAGAAATGTCAGATAAAAATATTTCGGATCCCATCAAAATGTGGGAATTTTTTTATTCTGTTTTGAGCGGTTGTTTGAAATTATTAATCATTGTCCTAGCTAGAAGTTGGGTTGTACTTTTAACAAACTGTAAATGGGTTGTAGTAAATTCCATTAGAATTAAAAAATGGATTGTAAATTCTTACAAATCACAAATGGGCTATATGTTCTCTGCCAAATCCGAGCTGTGGGCCTACTAAGCTAACGCGTACCAAGGGCTTTGTCTTTGCTAAAAAAAAGGGCTTTGTCAACTTAGTCAATATAAACGATTCTAGCTGCAGTGATCGTACGATGTCCATCCAATGGCCGCAGTGCTTCTTCAACCTCTGGTCTTCTTGCTCCAGCCGCCCAAAGCAGCACCGGTCGTGCCGCATGCTCCTGCCTCCCGTGGGATTCTGCATCTACTACTATTACTCCACTCATCGACCGCTATCCAGCATGCATCTAGATTATTAAGTTAAAAACAGAGTAACGCCTTAAGCAAGATGACATGATGTAGAGGAATAAATTCATGCAATATGATAAATACCCCATCTTGTTATCCCCGATGGCAACAATACAATACGTGCCTTGCAACCCTTTCTGTCACTGGGTAAGGTCACCGCAAGATTGAACCTAAAGCTAAGCACTTCTCCCATTGCAAGAACTACCAATCTAGTTGTCCAAACCAAACGGATAATTCGAAGATACTTGCAAAGATAACTTAATCATACATAAAATAATTCAGAGAAGAATCAAATATTTTCCATAGATAAGCTGGATCATAAACCCGCAATTCATCGGTCTCAACAAACACACCGCAAAAAGAAGATTACATCGAATAGATCTCCACGAGAGAGGGGGAGAACATTGTATTGAGATCCAAAAAGAGAGAAGAAGCCATCTAGATACTAACTATGGACCCGAAGGTCTAAAGTAAACTACTCACACTTCATCGGAGGGGCTATAGTGATGATGTAGAAGCCCTCCGTGGTAGATGCCCCCTCCGGCGGAGCTCCGGAACAGGCCCCAAGATGGGATCTCGTGGATACAGGAAGTTACGGCGGTGGAATTAGGTTTTTGGCTCCGTCCCCGATCTGTTGGGGGTACGTAGGTATATATAGGAGGAAGGAGTACGTCGGTGAAGCGTCAGGGGGCCCACGAGGCAGGGGGCGCGCCCAGGGGGGAAGGCGTGCCCCCACCCTTGTGACCGCCTCTGGTACTCCTTGGAGTAGGGTCCAAGTCTCCTGGATCACATTCGGTGAGAAGATCACGTTTCCGAAGGTTTCATTCCGTTTGGACTCCGTTTGATATTCCGTTTCTTCGAAACACTGAAATAGGCAAAAAAACATCAATTCTGGGCTGGGCCTCCGGTTAACAGGTTAGTCCCAAAAATAATATAAAAGTGGAAAATAAAGCCCATTATAGTCCAAAACAATAGATAAAGTAGCATGGAGCAATCAAAAATTATAGATACGTTGGAGACGTATCATTTACTCATAGTAATCTTATCTCTTTCAATCTGGTTATGACACTCCGGCATGGGCACGAAATTCCACGAACTAACGTTTCTCCAGGAAATACTAATTCCAGGAAATCATTGGTCTTCGACCTCCACTCAGGGGTCATACCCTGCATGCTGGGATGTCCGATGTACATCCACTTACGTTCTTCCATCCTCTGACATAAAGTGAAACACACACATAATTTTTTTATGTAACAAGTGGTTCCATCAAGTTTTATGACATGCACTGAGCTATGTAATAGGTAAAGATAGGTCCTAATCCCACCCGAGAATGTGTAGGCTGGGTCCGCTTTCATGACGTACTCCGACCCGAGACAATATTTCGGCAGCACCTCCCCGCTGTTCTCCAAATACACGTCTCAGCAATAAGCCAAGAGGATGTGTATCTAGAGAACAACAAGGAGACACTATCAAAATTCTGTCTCGGATCTAAGTACATCATGAAAACGACCCGCCTACACATCCTCGGGTTGTCCATGGAAAACATGGACAATTCGAAAGAGTTCAGGTTATAAATATGCAAAGACTTGCATATTTATAGATACAACCCTTCCGAACGGGAGACACCTAGGTTACGTGACTATTTGGGTGATCTACAAATAATGAAAACCTACACATGAACGGGAAGAGATTACCATTGAAGCGTGCAACAGAATTCACTCTCTCTATTGTAAATAGATGCATGTCCTGCATGAAAGAATGAAGTTGTGTCAATCATATGTCAAACACACAAACATCAATAACACTCACTCACACACACCCCACACACAAACACGCTCACATATCCATACACACACATCACACACTCACTCACACATGCACACACACATATCAATAGCACCCCTCTCCCACACACACACACACTCACATACACCATTCATTATATATGCACATATATACACACATAAATATAAAAAAACATTCATTATATATGCACACATACACCAACGTCACTCACTGACACACACACATACAAAGCACACACTCACACACATTATTCACTATGCATATATATACACATTTTGTTGTAATGGAGAGGGGGAAAACCCCTTTTATTTCACAAAAACGAAATTGAGTAGGGCCTCACCAATGGGGCAGGGGGGCTGCGGGGGATGTGGTTCTCGGTGAAGCTCGGTGGAGGTGGTGGCGGTGGACA
>NC_041385.1:703862260-703882462 GCF_002162155.2 Triticum dicoccoides | reverse complement strand
GATGGCGGCGGCGGCGGTGGCAGAGCTCGCCGGATGGGTTGGCGGTGCTGAGGGGCGGCGGCGGACAGAGAGGGTGGGGGCGAGAGAAACAGAGAGAGAAGAGAGGAGTGAGCGCGCGCGAGGGGGAAATTTTGCATAAGTCCCCACGGGAAACATTTCCAAGAGCCAACTTTCAGAGACACTTGGTAAAAGTCTTAACCTAGATCTCGGGGGCTTTTCCGAGAGCCGTACCGACAGTGGTTACCGAGGGTCCCCCAGAAGCACTCGACACTGGCCGCATTTTCCGAGAGGGACTCTCGGTAAGGCATCCTTCTTGTGCATTCTCCATAACATGTATTATAATTTATTTATTTTGTACTTTTTTGTTGTTTTCTTCCATGCTTGGCAAACAACCTTAGCACATCATAATTACCGTCTTGTGTTTTCTTTTTCAAATGATAGGCCTCGCCCGGTTCTAGAGACCGGCACCCCTCTGGTGGCCCTGACGGTTTACGGTGTTGATCGGCACCGAGAGGGTGTAGTCCACGGTGAATAACTGCTTCTCCATGTTAGTGCATGACATCGCGAGATGACAGAACAAGTCTTGGCCAAAGTCACAGCAAGATCCCATCTGTGTAGACCCGACGCGTCCGTTTCCCCCCTCCAGGTGCTGGTCTACTACTGTGTCATCACCGTCCGTGAGGGAGGCCACACCCCGGGGACGCGTGCCACATCTTTGGACATGCCACCACACCGTACGGCATGTATGAGGGCTCGGTACCATGTAGCATTTGACCACGGGATCTAGCCCTTTGACTTTGCACAGACGGGCTTTGACCAGTGGAACTCTCCACCCGGTTGTGTTAGGTCAGCCCATAGGAACACTTTGGAGCAACATCCGGGCCAAAGACACAATAAGATCCCATCCGTGTAGACCGACACGTCCGTTTCCCCGTGTGTATGGTTTGTGAGGCACGTGCCACGTCAAGGACGTGCGTTGCTTATTGAAATAGCACACCACCCATGCATGCATATGCATGGGCCACACGCATGTAGGGGTGCGCTCCCCCTCGGGCAGTCTCCATATCGAGCACACCTCCGGTGGCCCCGGCGGTCTAGGGCATTATTCGACACCGAGAGGGTGTTGTCCACGGTGAATAACTGCTTCTCTGTGTTAGTGCATGTCATCGCGAGATGACAGACCAAGTCTAGGCTTGTTCTGTCACGAGATCACCCACCGAAGATTCTGTCTCAGGGACGGACGCAGCCGGTCCTCGACGTTCCCGCCCGTGTGTGTGGTTTGTGAGGCACGTGTCATGTCAAGGACGTGCGTTGCTTATACAAATAGCACACCACCCCTGCATGCATATGCATGGGCCACACGCATGTAGGGGTGCCCTCCCCCCCTCGGGCGGTCTCTATATCGAGCACCCATCCGGTTGCCCCGGCGGTCTAGGGCATTATTCGGCACCGATAGGGTGTAGTCCATGGTGAATAACTGCTTCTCCGTGTTAGTGCATGTCATCGCGAGATGACAGACCAAGTCTAGGCCCGTTCTTCGAGATAGTCTATGGGTATCGAGAGGGAATGTGTCCGGTTTGTGCAGGAACTACTGGTCCTGTTGCTCCGCTGGCCTCGAAACTTCTTGTGCTCTCAAAGGAGGCCATCACATTTATATGCATGGGCTATCGGATGGCCCCAGCGGTCTAGGAAGTTGACCGGCACCGAGAGAGGGTGTAGGTCATGGTCAACAGCTGCTTCTTCTCATGTTTATTACTTTACACTCTTTAAAGTTCTCTCTCGGCGCCAGTCTAGAAAGTTGACCGGCACCGAGAGAGGGGGTAGGCCATGGTCAACAACTGCTTTTTGTCATGTTTATTACTTTACACTCTTTAAAGTTCTCTCTCGGTGTCGGTCTATAAAGTTGACCGGCACCGAGAGAGGGGGTAGGCCACGGTCAAGAACTGCCTCTTCTCATGTTTTTACTTTACACTCTTTAAAGTTCTCTCTCGGTGCCGGTCTAGGAAGTTGACCGGCACCGAGAGAGGGGGTAGGCCATGGTCAAAAACTGCTTCTTCTCATGTTTTTTTTACTTTACACTCTTTAAAGTTCTCTCTCGGTGCCGGTCTAGAAGGTTGACCGGCACCGAGAGGAGGGGGGGGGGTAGGCTACGGTCAACTTTCTAGGGCGTTATTTGGCACCGAGAGGGTGTAGTCCATGGTGAATAACTGCTTCACCGTGTTAGTGCATGTCATCGCGAGATGACAGACCAAGTCTGGGCTCATTCTGTCACAGGATCACCCATCGAAGATTTGTCTCGGGGACGGACGCAGCCAGTCCTCGACGTTCCCTCCCATGTGTGTGGTTTGTGAGGCACGTGCGCCGTCAAGGACGTGCGTTGCTTATTCAGATAGCACACCACCCCTGCATGCATATGCATGGTCCACATGTATGTAGGGGTGCCCTCCCCCCTCGGGCGGTCTCCATCAAGCACCCCTCCGGTGGCCCCGATGGTCTAGGGTGTTATTCGGCACTGAGAGGGTGTAGTCCATGGTGAATAACTGCTTCTCCGTGTTAGTGCATGTCATCGCGAGATGACAGACCAAGTCTAGGCTCGTTCTGTCACGGGATCACCCACCATAGATTCTGTCTCGGGGACGGACACAGCCGGTCCTCGACGTTCCCGCCCGTGTGTGTGGTTTGTGAGGCACGTGTCACGTCAAGGACGTGTGTTGCTTATTCAAATAGCACACCACCCCTGCATGCATATGCATGGGCCACACGCATGTAGGGGTGCCCTCCCCCCTCGGGCGGTCTCTATATCGAGCACCCATCCGGTGGCCCCGGCAGTCTAGGATATTATTCGACACAGAGAGGGTGTAGTCCATTGTGAATAACTGCTTCTCCATGTTAGTGCATGTTATCGCGAGATGACAGACCAAGTCTAGGCCCGTTCTTCGAGATAGTCTATGGGTATCGAGAGGGAATGTGTCCGGCTTGTGCAGGAAGTGCGGGTCCTGTTGCTCCGTTGGCGTCGAAACTTCTTGTGCTCTCAAAGGAGGCCATCGCATGTATATGCATGGGCTATCCGGTGGCCCCGACGGTCTAGGAAGTTGACCGGCACTGAGAGAGGGGGCAGGCCACGGTCAACAACTGCTTTTTCTCTTGTTTATTACTTTACACTCTTTAAAGTTCTCTCTCGGTGCCGGTCTAGAAAGTTGACCGGCACCAAGAGAGGGGGTAGGCCACGGTCAACAACTGGCTCTTCTCATGTTTTTTACTTTACACTCTTTAAAGTTCTCTCTCGGTGCCGGTCTAGGAATTTGACCGGCACCGAGAGAGGGGGTAGGCCATGGTCAAAAACTGCTTCTTCTCATGTTTTTTTTACTTTACACTCTTTAAAGTTGAGTTTTGAACAAATGAATTTCAAACTTTGGTCGTAAGAACATATGAAATATGAGATACAAAAAAGATAGTGCCAAACAAAAACACAAAGAGAAGGGAAAAATATTAGAGTAGTACTTACCGAGGGTTGACTATCGGCCCTCGGTAATGTCCACTTTTTCCGAGGGTGTCCCTCGGTAAAGCATCTCACCTAGATCTAGGGGGGCGTATTTCCCAAGAGCTGCTCTCGGTAAATCATCTAACCTAGATCTAGAGTTGATTTCTTTTCCGAGGGCCGCACCAACAAGCACTCGGTAAATGTTACGTCGACTACTTAAGCATATTGCCCCCCTGTTGTTTCTTCTCTCTTCTCCCCACCCACCGGTGCCCCTCCTCCTTTGCTGTAACGCCCGGATAATTAGACTACAGTAATCCCTTGCTAATGATACCACGTCACCTCGATTACTGTTGATAATCTCGCGTTAGTTCAAAACTAATTCAAATTCAAATTGAATTAAAAGCAAACATCAAAAGTTTTCAAACTTTAAAACTAAAATGTTCAAGTTGTAGAAAATAAATCATAAATAATATTGATGCATAAACCACATTTTTGGTTAAGTGTTTAGATGCACCAAGGTAATTAAAGCAGCAGCAAAACATTTAATTAATACCTTTTTCAAATAATAAAATATTAAACCATTTTATTTAGCTGTCCAAATTAATGTGGCAGTGTTGTATTCCTAAATACTAATTTAGGTGTTGAAATTAAATTTTACAAAAACTAAATTAAATTAATTATTAAGAGAAACAGAAAAGAAAATTATGAAAAGATAAAAGGAAAGCAAACAAAAAAAAGGAACCAGCAGCCCCCGGCCCAACTGGGCCATGTCCCAGCCAGGCCGGCCCACCCCAGCGCCCTACTAGGCCACCCCGACCCCCTGGTCAAACCCTAACCCCATCCCACTCCCCACTCGCCCCCACGTCTCTCTCTCTCGACCCCCTCCCGATCCGATCTGGATCGGGGCGACGACCCCGACGACCGCGCCCCGTTCGCTGCCGCTCGAGGGCCTCCTCAACTCACCGGACCGCTCCGCTGTCGCCGGAGCCCTTCCCCGCCATCCTGCATCCCCTGCGCCACGCCGGACCTCCTCGTCCTCCTCCCCGAGTCGCTCCCCGCGCACCGCTGCCAAGTCCCTACTTCCCGCCGTGAGCAGCCGCCTTTTCCCCTCCTCCTTCTCCTCTGTGTCGCCTCGCGCGCACGCACACCGCCTCGCCGGTCACCGCCCCTTCCCCATGCTCGTCAGGAAGCCTCCGCGCACGGGCCTGCCCCTGTTGGTCGTGTCCGCGCCCGGTGCGTGGCCGCGCCCTGTGCCTCGCCTGCGGGCACGCCCGCGGCCTCCTTCCCGTGCGCGCTCACCGTGGTCGCGTCCCTGTTGGTCGCCGTCGACCCCGCACTGCCCCGCCTCACCAGGACTATGCACGGCCACGCCCTTGCTCGCCTCGTCGCCGACGGTCGTGCGCCCCGGAGCTCTGCTCCGCCCCTGAACACCACCTCCGCCGTCGCAGTTCGCGCATCCCGCCCTCGGTTGTTGCCGCTGCGGCCTGGGGGCCTCGCCGTGCCGCCCCCGCGCGTTGGTCGCCGCTCAGGCTTCGGCCACGCCCGCGGCGCCCGTCGTCGGGTTCGCCCGCACGCCCGAACCGCTCGGGCTGGTGCCCGACACCCGGCACCCGCAAAGCCCCTCTGGGCCAATGACAGGGGGCCCCACGCCCAGAATGATTAAAAAAAAGGAGAAAATAATAATAATAATAAAATTAATTAATTAATTAATTAAGGAATTAATTAGGTTAATTAATTATAATTAGATTAACCTAATCACTAATTAACCTAATTAACTGTTAGTTAATTAAAACAGAGTATGACGATCGGGACCCACCTGTCAGGTTGACCAAGTCAACTACTGACGTCATGCTGACGTCATCATGACGTCAGCAGACACTATTCTGGATAATGTTGATTAAATTAATTAAATAAATTCTAAAAATGATTTA
Source organism: Triticum dicoccoides (assembly GCF_002162155.2). NCBI lineage: Eukaryota > Viridiplantae > Streptophyta > Magnoliopsida > Poales > Poaceae > Triticum > Triticum dicoccoides. Next base: position 703,877,050 of record NC_041385.1, on the reverse strand, counting down.
AACTTTAGAAAATCAATATAAAATAAACCGTAGCCCGGATGGAAAAACTTTATACATGAAAGTTGCTCAGAACGACGAGACGAACCCGGATACGCAGCCCGTTCGTCCACCACACACCTCTAACATACCAAACACGCAACTTTCCCCCTCCGGTTCATCTGTCCAAAAACGCGAAACGCCGGGGATACTTTCCCGGATGTTTCCCCCCTTCGTCGGTATCACCTACTACCGCGATTGGGCACACCTAGCATCGTTACTTGTCATGTCATGCATCGATATGCATTTGTTTGCATTTTATTCATTGTTCCTTCCCCCTCTTCTCTCCGGTAGACTACGAGACCGACGCTGCTGCTGCCCAGTTCGACTACGGAGTTGACGACCCCTCCTTCTTGCCAGAGCAACCAGGCAAGCCCCCCCCTTGATCACCAGATATCGCCTATTCTACTCTATACTGCTTGCATTAGAGTAGTGTAGCATGTTACTGCTTTCAGTTGATCCTATTCTGATGCATAGCCTGACATTGTTGCTACATCTATTGATACCTTACCTGCAATCCTAAATGCTTAGTATAGGATGCTAGTTTATCATCATTGGCCCTACATTCTTGTCAGTCTGCCTTGCTATACTATCGGGCCGTGATCACTTGGGAGGTGATCACGGGTATATACCATACATACATACATACTATACAGATGGTGACTAAAGTCGGGTCAGCTCGAAGAGTACCCGCGAGTGATTCACGGATTGGGGGCTGAAAGGACCTTTGTCCCGATGGCCCTCTGTGTGGATCTTTGTGGCGGAGCGACAGGGCAGGTTGAGACCACCTAGGAGACAGGTGGGCCTGGCCCTGTTCGGCGTTCGCGGATATTTAACGCGCTTAACGAGATCTTGGTATTTGATCTGAGTTGGCTACGAGCCTATACGCACTAACCATCTACGCGGGAGTAGTTATGGGTATCCTGACGTCGTGGTATCAGCCGAAGCACTTCAGACGTCAGCGACGGAGCGGCGCGCGCCGGATTGGAACGTAAGCCTGCTCTTGTATTAAGGGGGCTAGTTCTGCTTCCGGCCGCCCTCGCAACATGCAGGTGTGCTATGGGCGATGGGCCCAGACCCCTGTGCGCTTAGGTTTAGACCGGCGTGCTGGCCTCTCTGTTTTGCCTAGGTGGGGCTGCGACGTGTTGATCTTCCGCGGCCGGGCATGACCCAGGAAAGTGTGTCCGGCCAAATGGGATCAAGCGTGTTGGGTAAGTTGGTGCACCCCTGCAGGGAAGTTAATCTATTCGAATAGCCGTGATCTTCGGTAACAGGACGACTTGGAGTTGTACCTTGACCTTATGACAACTAGAACCGGATACTTAATAAAACACACCCTTCCAAGTGCCAGATACAACCGGTGGTCGCTCTACCTCAGGGATATGAGGAGGGGATCGCCGGGTAGGATTATGCTATGAGATGTTACTTGGAGATGCTACTTGGAGGACTTCAATCTACTCTCTTCTGCTTGATGCAAGACGGTGGTTGCGAGAAGCGTAGTCTTCGACAGGATTAGCTATCCCCCTCTTATTCTGGCATTCTGCAGTTTAGTCCACTGATATGGCCTCCTTACACATATACCCATGCATATGTAGTGTAGTTCCTTGCTTGCGAGTACTTTGGATGAGTACTCACGGTTGCTTTCTTCCCCTTTTTCTCCCCTTTCCTTTCTTTCTGGTTGTCGCAACCAGAGGCTGGAGTCCAGGAGCCAGACGCCACCGTCGACGACGACCCCTACTACACTGGAGGTGCCTACTACTACGTGCTGCCCGCTGATGATGACCGGGAGTAGTTTAGGAGGATCCCAGGCAGGAGGCCTGCGCCTCTTTCGATCTGTATCCCAGTTTGTGCTAGCCTTCTTAAGGCAAACTTGTTTAACTTATGTCTGTACTTAGATATTGTTGCTTCCGCTGACTCGTCTATGATCGAGCACCTGTATTCGAGCCCTCGAGGCCCCTGGCTTGTATTATGATGCTTGTATGACTTATTTATGTTTTAGAGTTGTGTTGTGATATCTTCCCGTGAGTCCCTGATCTTGATCATACACATTTGCGTGCATGATTAGTGTACGATTGAATCGGGGGCGTCACAAGTTGGTATCAGAGCCGACTGCCTGTAGGAATCCCCCATCCACACTCCTTGGCCGAAGTCGAGTCTAGACATTACAAAAACTTTTACTAACTTGGCTGTGTGCCTTACGGGCCCACGTCGCCATCGGGTGGTACTAGGATCTTTTACTCCTCGACCTTTACTCTGGGACTCTGAACTCTTTTCTACTCGGGTTAAACAAATTTACTAACTCTAACATTAGGATCCCGTTACCACGTTCACCCCGAAGTTGGATAAGCCATAGTTATTCTGTAGGATAGCATTTTGAATAGTGCCCATGTTGTCATTTGACTCCATTGAAACATCTTTGTTTTCAGATGGAACCCACGAGGCAGGTCGTGCGCCACACTGCGGCCATTGGTGCCTCAGGATCACCTGCTGTGCTAGCTGATATGATGACCTATCTGGGTTATCGCTGGCACCCTGAGTACACCGTCTACGAGGAGTACCAGGACTTTAACCAGGAGCAGTACCGTGCCATCGTCCACCTCTACTCTCGGGAGTATGAGTCCACTACCGTGCTGCACACCGCTCATGGTGTTGGAGTGACCATCGAGATGGCAGTCCACGATGCGGCTCATGCTGCTCTAACACGTCTTCGTGGAGAGTATCAGGCGTTGGACACTTCCCCTTTCAGACACATTCCTATCGCATCTGACGTTGGCGCGGAGGGATACTACACTGCCGCCTACTCCACCGTCACCCGAGAGCCCTTCCACCATCAGCGCCTGGTTCTGCATGCTGATGGGCTGGACCGAGCTAACAGAGCTCTTTGCCACGAGTTGTACACCACTCGTCAGCACCTTTACAGGGCTCTGACGCGGTTGCACCCCTTTGTCCGGTCTGGACAGCTGCCGCGTTCTGCGATCTACCCAGCCAGGACCGTGATGCCCCACGGTGTCGGATGGCCAGAGGTGGGAGGCTACTCTCCCGCACTTGGTCCTCTTCTGCCACCTGAGCGTCGGGTTCTACACCAGAGTATCCGCGGCCCCCAGGCCACTGACGTGGAGGACTATCCGTTGCCTCACTACCAGCTGTCAGGTTACAGCTACCTTCACAGTACCTCCTGGGACTGATGTAGTCTTGCTCATTAGTCTTAGATGCACTCGCGAGCTTGCGTGCCGCCTATGATGACTTAATCTATGTACTGAACTCTGTGTACTGAACTCTATGTCCGACCCCTTTTGTAAGTTATGCCGGCTATCTATGTGGTATCTGTCGTGCTCCTTTCATTATGCATGTTTCATCATGAATGACTCTTGTCTATGCAAATTTCTCAATACTGAACTACCCCTGTTATATATTAGCAGGATGGTTAGACCAGCTGGTCGTGGTCGTGGTGGCAACTTCCCACCACCGCCTGAGTACATGGCTGGTATGATCCAACAGCTTGAGATGAATCGCCAGTTCATGGAAAACGTGATGGCCCAGTTTCCTCGCCCCAATATGAACCAGCATCCAAACACAACAACTCTGCAGGATTTCATACGCCTCAACCCAAGTGTGTACCGCAGCTCAACCCAGCCGCTGGATGCTGATGACTGGCTCCGTGACATCACCTATGAGATGGAGTCTGCTGATGTAGCCCCTGCCAGCTATGTCACTTTTGCTTCCTTCTTCCTGAAGGGACCCGCAGCTCAATGGTGGGACAGCCATAGGCGTACTCTGCCAGTTAGAACAATCATCACCTGGCCAGACTTCCAGGCTGCTTTCCGTGCCCGCTTCATCCCACAAGGAGTCATGGACCGGAAGAAGCGTGAGTTTCGCAACCTCACCCAAGGCAACAAGACTGTTGAAGCTTATCAGCGAGAGTTTCTGGACTTGTCTCGCTATGCTGAAGAGGACATTGCAACTGATGCACGTAGGCAGGAGAAGTTCCGTGACGGCCTTCAAGCTGACATCAAGCTCGCACTTCTAGTGCACGACTTTGCTGATTTCGCCACCTTGGTGAATAAGGCCATCAATGTTGAGACTGGTCTGCAAGAACACCAGAGCTCTCAAAGACGCAACCGTGACACAGGCTCATCTTCGGGCCCGCCCTCGCAGAAGCGTAAGATATGGATCCCGAACAGCATGTACCGTCCAAATGCACCTGCCCCAAGGCAGTCTTATGCTGCACCTCGTCTGCCTACTGCTCCAACTAGGCTGCCAAGGCTTCCAGCTCCGCCACCCCAAGCTCCTGTTCCCACTCCCAATAATGGCCTGTGCTACAAGTGTGGTCAACCAGGTCACCGTGCTAGGGATTGCATTCAGAATCAGAATCAACTGGCCCTTCCAGCCGCTGGCCGTGGAAACAACCAGGCCCGCAACAACAATGCCAAGTCTTATGGCCGTGTTCATGCCAACCACATTGATCTGAATGAAGCTCAAGACCAGCCTGCTACTGTGATGGGTACACTCCTCGTAAATTCAGTACCAGCATCCGTTTTATTTGATACTGGTGCATCGCATTCATTCATGTCTGAAGATTTCGCATTCATGCATGGCATTATAAGTGAAGACATGAATGCTTCACTATTAGTACACACCCCTGCGGGCCAATGTCGAACCTCCATGATTTGCAACGACGTCCCCGTTGAAATCGAAGGACTAGAATTCCTTGTCTCACCCATCGTACTAAAGTCTTGTAGCATTGACCTCATTCTGGGAATGAATTGGTTAAAGGCGCATACTGCTTCTATCGTTTGCGCCACTAAGACCGTCCATCTGCTACACCCTTCTGATGAAATAATTAGCTACGATGCTCATCTGGTTCGGAATGCCGAGGCCAGACTTTATGCCTTAAACGCATTGAACGCTGCACCACTTGAGGGCACTGAAAACATTCCCGTCGTGCGTGAATTCCTAGACGTCTTTCCTGAAGAACTCCCAGGGATTCCCCCTGCTAGAGCTGTCGAATTCGTCATCGACTTGAAACCAGGCACCACTCCTATAGCCAAGCGACCCTACAAGATGCCGCCGCATGAACTCCTTGAGCTTAAGGAGGAAATCGATAAATCTCTTCGAAGTGGTTTCATTCACCCAAGTTGCTCTCCTTGGGGAGCACCTTCTCTCTTTGTCAAGAAGAAAGATGGGACAAACCGATTGGTCCAAGACTACCGACCTATAAACCAAGCTACCATTCAGAATAAGTATCCTCTTCCTCGGATCAATGATCTGTATGATCAATTGGCTGGATCATCAGTGTTCTCTAAACTCGACTTGAGGTTGGGTTACCACCAGATCCGTGTTCGTAAGGAGGATATCCCCAAGACCGCATTTGTGACTCGTTATGGTTCATATGAGTACACCGTCATGTCTTTCGGCTTGACCAATGCTCCAGCCACCTTCTCTCGCCTGATGAACTATATATTCATGGATTACCTCGACAAGTTTGTCGTGGTTTATCTGGATGATATCCTGATATTTTCCAAGAGTGAAGAAGAACATGCTGAACATCTTCGTCTTGTGCTGGAAAAGCTACGATAGCATCAGCTATATGCCAAGTTCTCCAAGTGTGAATTCGGGCTTCCCGAAGTAACCTATCTCGGGCATGTCATCTCTAAAGATGGTATTGCCGTCAACCCTGAACGAGTCCAGGCTATTCTTGATTGGACTACTCCGAAGAACGTTAAGCAAGTCAGAAGTTTTCTCGGTCTCGCCAGCTACTGCCGTTGATTCGTCGAGAACTTCTCCAAAATTGCCAGGCCTCTGACTAACCTATTGCATAAGGGCGTCAAGTTCCAATGGACAGATAAATGTCAGGAAAGTTTCCAGGCACTCAAGGACAAGTTGACTTCTGCCCCAGTACTAGCTCCTCCTGATACTAAGAAGGACTTCATCATTTACTGCGACGCTTCCCGTCAAGGACTAGGCTGTGTCCTAATGCAAGAGCACAAAGTGGTTGCTTATGCCTCTCGGCAATTGCGCCCTCACGAAGAGAACTACCCAGTTCACGACCTCGAACTTGCTGCTGTCATTCATGCGCTAAAACAGTGGCGACATTACCTACTCGGTAATCGTTGCGAGATCTTCACTGACCACCAAAGTCTGAAGTATCTGTTTACTCAGCCAGACCTGAACCTCCGTCAGCAGAGATGGATGGAGACTGTTGCAGACTTTGATTTGGGTATTTCCTATACCCCAGGCAAGGCTAATGTAATGGCTGATGCCTTGAGCCGCAAGTCTTACTGCAACCACCTCCAGGTTCACAAAGTTCAGCCTTCACTTGTTGAAGAATTCAGAAAGCTAAACCTCCATATTGTTCCTCCGGGTGCACTCGCTCCCCCTCCTCCGGAGTTCCGCAAGATGAATCTCCGTGTTGTTTCCCAGGGATCCCTCTATACCCTGGCTGTTGAACCCGATCTCGTGGGCACCATAAAGACAATGCAGGGATTTGACTCTGAAGTCTACAAGGTTAAGCAAGACCTCAAAGAAGGAAGTCCCTCATCCTTCACTATTGCTGATGATGGCGCCTTGTACTTCAAAGGCCGCCTAGTGGTGCCGTGTAAGAAGGAAAACCTGAATATGACTCGGGAGGTTATGAAAGAAGCTCATGATACGCCTCTATGTATCCACCCTAGTAGTACAAAGATGTACCAAGACATCCGCCAGAGATTCTGGTGGTCTAACATGAAGCAAGACATTGCTCGTTATGTTGCTGAATGTGACGTTTGCCGTCGTATCAAAGCAGAACATCAAAGGCCTGCTGGAACTCTGCAACCTATATCTATTCCTGAATGGAAATGGGACCATGTCGAGATGGACTTCGTTACTGTATTTCCCAAATCGCAAAAGGGTAATGATGCTATTCTTGTCGTCATTGACCGACTTTCTAAAGTTGCACATTTTCTGGCTGTCAAGGAAACGATCACTGCTAGTCAGCTGGCAAACCTCTACATGACCAGAATTGTCTCGCTTCACGGTATTCCATTGGTAATCAGTTCAGACCGTGGCAGCTTATTCACTTCAAGATTCTGGGCAAGTTTCCAACAAGCTATGGGCACTCATCTGTCTTTCAGCACTGCTTTTCATCCTCAGTCACAAGGGCAAGTTGAACGTGTCAACCAAGTTCTCGAAGACATGCTTCGAGCTTGTGTTATTTCCTTCGGCAAGAAATGGGAGGAATCTCTTCCGTATGCTGAGTTCTCTTATAATAATAGCTATCAAGCTAGTCTGAAGATGGCCCCCTTCGAAGTGTTATATGGATGAAAGTGCCGAACCCCTCTGAACTGGTCAGAAACTGGGGAACGTCCACTCTTCGGTCCGGATATTATCCAACATGCCGAAGAACAAGTCCGCATTATTCGCGAGAATCTCAAGACTGCTCAGTCACGTCAGAAGAGTCAGTATGACCGTCATCATAAAGACATGGTCTATCAACCTGGCGAAAAGGCCTATCTTCGCGTTACACCAATGAAGGGTGCTCACCGCTTCGGGATCAAGGGCAAGCTAGCTCCTCGCTATATTGGCCCATTCACTATTCTGGAAAGGCGTGGAAAAGTGGCATATCAACTGGAGCTTCCGTCGAACCTTTCTCAGGTTCACGATGTGTTCCACGCGTCACAACTCCGACGCTGCTTCAAGGACCCAATCCGAGCAGTGGACCATGAAGTGCTCGAATTGCAACAGGACCTCTCCTATAAAGAGCATCCGGTCCGCATTCTCGATCAAGCTGAACGCCGCACACGCCAGAAGGCGATCAAGTTCCTCAAAGTTCAGTGGTCGCACCATTCTGAAGATGAAGCCACTTGGGAACGTGAGGATCGCCTGCGTGATGAATACCCCGCACTGTTTCCTTCTACCTCCTAAATCTCGGGACGAGATTTCTTGTAGTGGAGGAGATTTGTAACGCCCGGATAATTAGACTACAGTAATCCCTTGCTAATGATACCACGTCACCTCGATTACTGTTGATAATCTCGCGTTAGTTCAAAACTAATTCAAATTCAAATTGAATTAAAAGCAAACATCAAAAGTTTTCAAACTTTAAAACTAAAATGTTCAAGTTGTAGAAAATAAATCATAAATAATATTGATGCAGAAACCACATTTTTGGTTAAGTGTTTAGATGCACCAAGGTAATTAAAGCAGCAGCAAAACATTTAATTAATACCTTTTTCAAATAATAAAATATTAAACCATTTTATTTAGCTGTCCAAATTAATGTGGCAGTGTTGTATTCCTAAATACTAATTTAGGTGTTGAAATTAAATTTTACAAAAACTAAATTAAATTAATTATTAAGAGAAACAGAAAAGAAAATTATGAAAAGATAAAAGGAAAGCAAACAAAAAAAAAGGAACCAGCAGCCCCCGGCCCAACTGGGCCATGTCCCAGCCAGGCCGGCCCACCCCAGCGCCCTACTAGGCCACCCCGACCCCCTGGTCAAACCCTAACCCCATCCCACTCCCCACTCGCCCCCACGTCTCTCTCTCTCGTCCCCCTCCCGATCCGATCTGGATCGGGGCGACGACCCCGACGACCGCGCCCCGTTCGCTGCCGCTCGAGGGCCTCCTCAACTCGCCGGACCGCTCCGCCGTCGCCGGAGCCCTTCCCCGCCATCCTGCATCCCCTGCGCCACGCCGGACCTCCTCGTCCTCCTCCCCGAGTCGCTCCCCGCGCACCGCTGCCAAGTCCCTACTTCCCGCCGTGAGCAGCCGCCTTTTCCCCTCCTCCTTCTCCTCTGTGTCGCCTTGCGCGCACGCACACCGCCTCGCCGGTCACCGCCCCTTCCCCATGCTCGTCAGGAAGCCTCCGCGCACGGTCCTGCCCCTGTTGGTCGTGTCCGCGCCCGGTGCGTGGCCGCGCCCTGCGCCTCGCCTGCGGGCACGCCCGCGGCCTCCTTCCCGTGCGCGCTCACCGTGGTCGCGTCCCTGTTGGTCACCGTCGACCCCGCACCACCCCGCCTCACCAGGACTATGCACGGCCACGCCCTTGCTCGCCTCGTCGCCGACGGTCGTGCGCCCCGGAGCTCTGCTCCGCCCCTGACCACCACCTCCGCCGTCGCAGTTCGCGCACCCCGCCCTCGGTTGTTGCCGCTGCGGCCTGGGGGCCTCGCCGTGCCGCCCCCGCGTGCTGGTCGCCGCTCAGGCTTCGGCCACGCCCGCGGCGCCCGTCGTCGGGTTCGCCCGCACGCCCGAACCGCTCGGGCTGGTGCCCGACACCCGGCACCCGCAAAGCCCCTCTGGGCCAATGACAGGGGGCCCCACGCCCAGAATGATTAAAAAAGGAGAAAATAATAATAATAATAAAATTAATTAATTAATTAATTAAGGAATTAATTAGGTTAATTAATTATAATTAGATTAACCTAATCACTAATTAACCTAATTAACTGTTAGTTAATTAAAACAGAGTATGACGATCGGGACCCACCTGTCAGGTTGACCAAGTCAACTACTGACGTCATGCTGACGTCATCATGACGTCAGCAGACACTATTCTGGATAATGTTGATTAAATTAATTAAATAAATTCTAAAAATGATTTAAACTTTAGAAAATCAATATAAAATAAACCGTAGCCCGGATGGAAAAACTTTATACATGAAAGTTGCTCAGAACGACGAGACGAACCCGGATACGCAGCCCGTTCGTCCACCACACACCTCTAACATACCAAACACGCAACTTTCCCCCTCCGGTTCATCTGTCCGAAAACGCGAAACCCCGGGGATACTTTCCCGGATGTTTCCCCCCTTCGTCGGTATCACCTACTACCGCGATTGGGCACACCTAGCATCGTTACTTGTCATGTCATGCATCGATATGCATTTGTTTGCATTTTATTCATTGTTCCTTCCCCCTCTTCTCTCCGGTAGACTACGAGACCGACGCTGCTGCTGCCCAGTTCGACTACGGAGTTGATGACCCCTCCTTCTTGCCAGAGCAACCAGGCAAGCCCCCCCCCCTTGATCACCAGATATCGCCTATTCTACTCTATACTGCTTGCATTAGAGTAGTGTAGCATGTTACTGCTTTCAGTTGATCCTATTCTGATGCATAGCCTGACATTGTTGCTACATCTATTGATACCTTACCTGCAATCCTAAATGCTTAGTATAGGATGCTAGTTTATCATCATTGGCCCTACATTCTTGTCAGTCTGCCTTGCTATACTATCGGGCCGTGATCACTTGGGAGGTGATCACGGGTATATACCATACATACATACATACTATACAGATGGTGACTAAAGTCGGGTCAGCTCGAAGAGTAACCGCGAGTGATTCACGGATTGGGGGCTGAAAGGACCTTTGTCCCGACGGCCCTCTGTGTGGATCTTTGTGGCGGAGCGACAGGGCAGGTTGAGACCACCTAGGAGACAGGTGGGCCTGGCCCTGTTCGGCGTTCGCGGATATTTAACGCGCTTAACGAGATCTTGGTTTTTGATCTGAGTTGGCTACGAGCCTATACGCACTAACCATCTACGTGGGAGTAGTTATGGGTATCCCGATGTCGTGGTATCAGCCGAAGCACTTTAGACGTCAGCGACGGAGCGGCGCGCGCCGGATTGGAACGTAAGCCTGCTCTTGTATTAAGGGGGCTAGTTCTGCTTCCGGCCGCCCTCGCAACGTGCAGGTGTGCTATGGGCGATGGGCCCAGACCCCTGTGCGCTTAGGTTTAGACCGGCGTGCTGGCCTCTCTGTTTTGCCTAGGTGGGGCTGCGACGTGTTGATCTTCCGCGGCCAGGCATGACCCAGGAAAGTGTGTCCGGCCAAATGGGATCAAGCGTGTTGGGTAAGTTGGTGCACCCCTGCAGGGAAGTTAATTTATTCGAATAGCCGTGATCTTCGGTAACAGGACGACTTGGAGTTGTACCTTGACCTTATGACAACTAGAACCGGATACTTAATAAAACACACCCTTCCAAGTGCCAGATACAACCGGTGGTCGCTCTACCTCAGGGATATGAGGAGGGGATCGCCGGGTAGGATTATGCTATGAGATGTTACTTGGAGATGCTACTTGGAGGACTTCAATCTACTCTCTTCTGCTTGATGCAAGACGGTGGTTGCGAGAAGCGTAGTCTTCGACAAGATTAGCTATCCCCCTCTTATTTTGGCATTCTGCAGTTCAGTCCACTGATATGGCCTCCTTACACATATACCCATGCATATGTAGTGTAGTTCCTTGCTTGCGAGTACTTTGGATGAGTACTCACGGTTGCTTTCTTCCCCTTTTTCTCCCCTTTCCTTTCTTTCTGGTTGTCGCAACCAGAGGCTGGAGTCCAGGAGCCAGACGCCACCGTCGACGACGACCCCTACTACACTGGAGGTGCCTACTACTACGTGCTGCCCGCTGATGACGACCGGGAGTAGTTTAGGAGGATCCCAGGCAGGAGGCCTGCGCCTCTTTCGATCTGTATTCCAGTTTCTGCTAGCCTTCTTAAGGCAAACTTGTTTAACTTATGTCTGTACTCAGATATTGTTGCTTCCGCTGACTCGTCTATGATCGTGCACCTGTATTCGAGCCCTCGAGGCCCCTGGCTTGTATTATGATGCTTGTATGACTTATTTATGTTTTAGAGTTGTGTTGTGATATCTTCCCGTGAGTCCCTGATCTTGATCGTACACATTTGCGTGCATGATTAGTGTACGATTGAATCGGGGGCGTCACATTTGCTCCCCACCGACCGGCGCCCCTCCATTGACCGGTGCCCCCTCCACCGCCGCCCCCACACCACACCGAGCTCCTCCCTCCGGTGAGCCCCCCCTCCTCCTCTCCATGTGTATAGATAGATGGATTTATAGATGGATGCATAGATAGATGGATGGATTGATAGATGGATGCATAGATAGATGGATGGATTGATAGATGGATGCATAGATAGATGGATGGATTGATAGATGCGTGCATAGATAGATGGATGGATTGATAGATGGTGTGATGGATTGATAGATGGATGGATGCCATGTAGATACATTTTTTTCAAAAGAAAAAATGTAGATAATTGTTGATAATGTTGCATGCATGGATGCCATGTGTGGATGTGACCGATGAGATACGTGAGATAGTGTCCATAAGAGTTGTTCTTGAAGGAAGAAAAATCAACTTTTGAGCGATGACGGTTGATTTGGGTGAGCTCCTCATGTTATATCTTGATAACGCACAAGGGGCTCACCCAACTCAACCATCACCGAAAGTTGAAATACCCGTGAGAGACTGACCACCATATATACCACCACCAGCGAGAGTGTCCACCGTATATACGTGAGAGAGTGTCGATGAGAGTTGTTCTGCGTGAGCCCTTCATGTTATATCTTTGATGTTTGATTCTTATGTTATTTTCCATTGTGTGATGAAAGGTGTTAGCATTGATCGATTTTTTGGATATGGCTTCCTCCAACGGCGAAGCTTCCATTAGGGTCGAATCCACGGACAAGGAGAAGAGCATCGACGACCGCTTGGAGGCACTCCTTGAGAAGAACCCACAGCTAATCCTAATGAAGTTTTTTGTCGATCTGGCCAAGAAGAATCCCCCAGCTAAGGAGGGAAAGGCTACACCAGGTAAGGAGCCATTGAGTGCATCGACCATCATTCCCGACGACGCTTGGTCCTCCACTATTTGGGATGCCCCCACGTGCTCTGACTCGACGATCACTGGTTTCACCGACTACACCTCGGAGTAGTCACCTAGATAGTTTAACGTTGATTTATTGGTATAGTTATGTACCTGCTGATATGGACTTGGATGGCCACTTGCGATGCTTTTGATCGTATGAGTGATGAATGCTTATGTTGATTATGTATGATGTGCCTTATTTCTTGTTCTTTTGTAGATGAAGTGGTATGTGGTGTATAGAGGATGGTGTCCAGGAGTCTACAATTCATGGTCGGAATGCAATGAACAAATAATTCATTATGAAGGCAACTCCTTCGCCTTATTCAACAACACAGAGACGGCAGAGTATCATTACAATCAGTATTTGCTTAAGCAAAAGAGAAAAACAGAATTACGCAATGGTGCAAGCCAAACACGGCTTAGCTGGTTCAGTGGGTTGAAGAACTTCATAATTCTCTTTCAGTTTGTCATAATTGTGGTGTTGCTTTTTATCATATGGTGCATGCATGCAGACCACTTTGTTGTGTAATTAGTAAGTAGGCACTTGTACTAAAGAGCCACATTGTGATTTGAAATGAAGCTTGTGTGAACTATTTATGGATTAATGCTTATGTGAGTTTGTTGTTAACCTGTGTGACTTGAAATGCAAGTTTGAGTATTTTATAAATGTTTTTGCTGCACCAACTCGAGCAAAAAAACAGTATGAACAGAACTGGGAACAAAATTTTACCGAGGGCGGTACTCGGCAAAGATGCATGCGCTGGGACCTGAAGGCACTTGGCTATTGCAGTTATGCCGAGAGGACTCTCGGTAGAGCAGTGGTTACCGTGGGTTGACTCTCGGCTCTCGGTAAATGAGCAGGTGCCGAGAGTTTCTCTCGATAATGATAAGGCCACCATCAAAGTTTAGTCTCACCTCGCCTAGACAAAACCTATTTAAATAGTGGGATAGTCCAGATGCAGTAAGCTTCGGTATTCATTACACTCTTGTTAAGGAGATGGACTATCACTTTGAATGTTCACCTGTCTCGAGCAGAGAACATTCAAAGTGATAGGTCATCTTCTTAATGGTGGATGCCGGTGTTTTTTTATTAATGGTGTCATCATAGGGCCCCTGAGGCCGCTTCTAAACTGCACCAACTCCGAGCTACTATCTGGGTATCGCAAGGGAAGGTGTCCGTTTTGTGCAGGAAGTACTGGTCATGTTGCTCCAGTGGCCCCGGCGGTCTAGGCCATTGGTCGAAACCTAGAGGGGGCAGGCCACGGGGAATAACTGCTTCTTCGTGTTAGTGCATGTCATCGTGAGATGACAGACCAAGTCTAGGCCCGTTCTGTCACGGGATCGCCCACCGAAGACTCTGTCTTGGGGACGGATGCAGCCGGTCCTCGACGTTCCCGCCCATGTGTGTGGTTTGTGAGGCATGTGCCAAGTCAAGGACGTGTGTTGCTTATTCAAATAGCACACCACCCCTGCATGCATATGCATGGGCTACACGCATGTAGGGGTGCCCTCGCCCCCCCTCGGGCGGTCTCCATATCGAGCACCCATCTGGTGGCCCGGGCGGTCTAGGGCATTGTTTGGCACCTAGAGGGGGTAGGCCACGGGGAATAACTGCTTCTTCGTGTTAGTGCATGTCATCGCGAGATGACAGACCAAGTCTAGGCATGTTCTATGACGATAATTGTGACAAAACCCGGTATCATCATAGATGTGGTGGGCTCCTACTTCTATGACAAAAAATCATGACAGAAAATGGGCTTTTCATTCTGGGCGGGCCGGAGACATAGCTGCATGACATTCTTTGGGCCGTCCATGACGGAAAAAACCGTGGTAGAAGCGAGGGTGAGGAAAATTTCGGGGAGTTCCCGGTTACGGTGGGTGGTCGGGGGCCGAGCGATGCGCGTTTCTATCGTACACGTACGCGCGTGTGTGCGAGGCGTTGGCTCTAACTGAACCCAAGCGAGGCGTTGGGCTCTAACTGAACCCGAGCGATTGCACTGCAGGCTACGCGTTACTGAACCCGAGCGATCGATTCCTTCGCTACTGCTGCTAACTGAAGCCGATCGATGCTGCCTCTCTGGATGAACAGGGAGCGTTGCG